>NW_026901900.1:0-217500 GCF_033783945.1 Neopsephotus bourkii | reverse complement strand
CTTGCATATTTTGGACAAAATTTATGTGTCAATATACTATTCCCCCAAACAGATAGACCATTCTGCACAAAGAAATGGCTGGTGGTAGAAATGTCCAATAAATATCTAGGAAACTGAAAATAGTAGGAACAATTTTTATGTGTAATGCAGTACATTTTATGAGGGAAAGTTTTTGTAACATATACAGAATTACACACTATTTGCCCCCTTGTGTTAATGGAAGCTGTTCACATCACTCCCTGCATGCTATGCTGAAAGTACTTTGCTCCCCCAGGTCTTGCAGTTAAAATGAATTTGGTATTGTAGACTTTCGAGTGATTCAGAACAACAGAGAGATAAATGGAAGTTTAATGCACAGGCATTGCAAGTCTGATCCTAAAATTCACTGAAGTCTGTGGGAAGCTTTCCGCTTCTTTAAATGGGAATCAGATTAGCCTCCCAGGCGTCGCTTGGCAAAACCACAGTTAAAACATATAACAGTGTTTGTATTAGAAACATCAACTTTCACTGGGTTATAATCTCAGTCATAAATATTCACTCGACTCAGCTCTTGCTATATTCTGTAGACCAGTTCTCAAAAGTGGGTTGGATAGTCCACAAATTACTAGCTGCACAGATCACATTCTTTTAATGAAAACACATATGGCTCCCCAGCAACTGTTTATTCATGTGTGGATATATGCATGTGTGTATGTGTGTTTGCATACTGGATGCAGAATGACATGCTGAACAACTCATCACAGAGTGGACACTTTACCACCACAGTCGTTTTGCAACCTCTCCCCATTTCTTTGTGACACAAACTCTGACTACTACTGCAGACCACTGCCCCTCCAGTCCAGCTCTCTGAATGTGAGACATGGAAAGAAATTCCACCCCCAAAGACACTTACGTTAAAGTGTGCATCAGTACGTACCTGTGAGTGAGCTCCTGAGGCACCCACTATAGGCAAAGGTGGTTTAGTCAATGCAGTCCATCACACCTAGACTGATCCATCTCAGCCTGAGATACTGGACAGCAAACTGCTCCCTAGCCTTCACAGACTGTATTGGCTAGATCTACGCTGGCTATAATGATGAAGTAGATTGACCATGGATGAACACCACATGTCCACCAAAGCCACTCTATCACTCCCTTCCCCAACTGGACAGGGGAGAGAAAATATAACGAAAGCTTCATGGGCTGCGATAATGACAGGGAGAGATCACTCACCAGTTACTGTCACAGGCAAAACAGACTCGACTTGGGAAAGTTAGTTTAATTTATTGCCAATCAAATCTGACTAGGATAATGAGAAATAAACACAAATCTTAAAATCTCCTTCTCTGCATCCTTCCCTTCCTCATTGGCTCAACTTTACTCCCGAGTTCTCTATCTCCTCCCTCTGAGCAACTCAGTGGGATGAGGAATGAGGGTTGCAGTCAGTTCGTCAAATGTTGTCTCTGCTGCTCCTTCCTCCTCAGGGAAGGACTCACTCACACTCTTCCCCTGCTCCAGTGTGAGGTCCCTCCAGTAGGAGACAGTCCTCCATGAAATGCTCCAATGTGAGTCCTTCCCACAGGCTGCGGTTCTTCACACACTGCTCCAGTGTGGGTCCCTTCCACGGCGTGCAACAATTCAGGCACAGACTGCTCCAGCCTGGGTCCCCTGTGAGGTCACCAATCCTATACCAAACCTGCTCCAGTGTGGGCTTCTCTTTCCACAGGGCCACAGGTCCTGCCAAGAGCCTGTTCCAGAGTGGGCTTCCCATGGGGTCACATCCTCCTTCGAGCATCCCTCTGCTCCATTGTGGACCCCCATGGGCTGCAGGGGCATCTCTGCTCTGGTGCCTGGAGTGCCTCCTTCCCTCCTTCTGCACTGATCTGAGTGTGCCCAGCTGCAGTTGCCATTGCGCAGCAACTATTTTGCTTTCTTAAATACGTTATCCCAGAGGCTCTGCCACCACCTCGGATGGGCTTGGCCTTGGTCCACAGTGGTTTTCTCTTGTACCCGGTTGGCACTGGTTCTGTTGGACATGGGGGAAACTTCCAGCAACTTCTCACAGAGCCACTCCCGGTAAACTCCCCCTCTACCAAATCCTTGTCATGCAAACCCAATACACTATAATGGAATCTTGGAAAACTAGTTCTCAACAAAACTTTCTGTATTTTAATCTGGAACAGACTTCCAGCTGTGCTGTTTGCATCCACTACCAGAAAAAACGGCTGGAGCTCTTAGTGCTTATTGTAAAAAGAGGCACAACAACCTGGAAACCAGTGCACAGAGTTACTTTTTACATTCTTCTCATTCCCCACATTTGTATGAATTCGTGCTGTTTCATCCTTTTCACCTCACTTGATCCTTTCCTAGGGAGCACTGAGTTGTTGCTATTGCTACAGACTTGACATTCATTTTATAAAGTAACCAATTTGGATAATGGAGTCCAAAAGATCATAATCCTCCAGAATCAGGGCAAGAGTAATGAGCATTAACTGAGGATGTGAGATATCAGTCTCTGATACCCTGCATCAAGAATGGGCACCCGCTTTGGAGCAGTAACTTGTTCCTGAGAGGACCATCAGGTCTCAAAGAGAGGGGAAAAATTATTCTCTTTCTGCTGAACAAGCTATGCCATCTTCTGATGTCACCCCCTCTGAGGTGCAAGTAACTTCCAAGATCCCTTGAAACTTTATTGGTCATGCAGGAGTAGCCATTGCTTGCTGAATGGTGTATGACTGCCCAAGAGTGTGCTGGTCCTCAGGAGTGGACTAGGGCAAGTGTGTTGTTGGGAAGCATTTGGCTACCTCAACTCTCCATAGTGGTTCACCGTGCTTAATCAGGCAGATTGGCTGTGCAATATGTGATGTCTACCTGAGAGCCTGAGTAGCTCAGCATCTGGGAGCAAGTTGCAAGATGTCTTAGTGAGGATCTGGTCAACCCATGTCACATACTAGCCACCAGCTCTGGCACAATGACATCCTCCTGTTCTAGCCATAGCTTGTCCCATGTGAGCAATCAAGCAGGTCCCACAGGACCTAGAAACCTTTCTCCTATGCTGGAGTTTCAGGATGAGCTGAAGGTGAAATGCAGCAAATTATGCCTGAATTAGAGAGCTATATAACTGAGGAGGTAAGTCACATTTAGATAAGTCCATTTATCATTGGACCCACCTGGTGCTTTAGTTTGGTCCCTCAGTCAGCCAAGAATGTGTGACTTGGGTTTCTTTTTCACGTTTTGTTATAAGAGTAAACCTTTCTCCAATAGATTTTGGCATCCTCTGTTTTATTTGCCTTTGTTTCAGTGGCATGTTGACTTTTTCAGTCCTTTATGCGCTATCAATACCCTTATGAACACTTTCCAGACAAATCCATCAAGCTCCTTTTCTCTTTCATGTCTCACTAACTCTGTCCCTGGGATACAACCACCATGTTCTCAGTCAGTTCTGGGAATGCACATTAGTACAGAATTGCATGACCTGTGCTTTTGTCACCTACCTGGTTAAATGAGATACAAGTTAGTTTAATTGCAAATCTTTGATGGAACAGCCTTGGGATGTGTAAGTTCTCAAGGTTTAATGCTCTTTATAGCCTTTCAGTAAGACCTGTAAGAATGAATTTGAGTTGACTGAAAGTAGTATAAAGTGTGCAGCAAAAATAAATGTTCTGCAAAAGCATTTTCTTGCTTTACTTTTAAACTGCTTGTTGGGTAAAATGGAAATATTTAATGTAAAAATACTTTAATTCTTGGATACCTAAGATAAGTAAAATATATAAAGTTGAGTTTTAAAAGGCCAGATTTTCCTTATGAAAGCCAGGCTCAAATCTGCCGGGGACAGGGTTGGTTTGTTGTTTTGCTTTTGTTTTATCTTCTTTACTTGAAGCAAATGGATGACTTCTATGATGATTCTATACAAAAAACGAGGGGCAGAAAGCATACTTTAAGGATTTCAGACATCTCGTAGTTTAATGCAATAGATGATATAGTACCCTGCATGATTAAGCAAAAACAACCCTAAGGATCTTTAGTGCTATCTATTCTGCAGCAGCAAATGATTTAATCCATTGTGACTATAGCCAGACAGTAAACATATGTTACTCTTCCCTCAAGAAGCAGTAGATCTACCCTTGTTTGTTGATTCAAGCATGTTGTACACTTCAACATTATTAGCCAGTCACCCATGCTTTTAAATACAGAGAAGATCTATTTGCTTGCAGAGAGCACTGAAAGTACTTGCAGGGTAGAGAATAAAAGATCTGAAGAAGCAAGGTGGCTATTATCCACCTGAGAATGGAAATTGTTTGCCAGCCTCTAACTATACTGGTAGATTTTTACAAGAACACTCTTGGCAAGAAAGTGGTGCCTTGTTTTGCTCACAGAAGCACAAGCTACTGAAAATGACACTGTGGAGCAATAAAGCAATTGATACACTGATGCTGTAACATCATTTTCAGGGGAGTCACTTGCTGTAGGGCATGTTTCACAGCATGGCACTACAAAGCAGTGGTTACTTTTGGTAATATGAGTATTACATATAAATACACTCAGTACTTAGCAAACTAACCACAAAGATGATAGGTATTTGTTCTCATTCAATATTTTTCTGTTTTTCTTCCCTAGTGTTTCGCCAATGCACTGAGGTGCTTGATGCTCCTAGTATTAGACAATTTGTATGTTTTCCCACAGTCTTTTAAACACACTGTCACGTAATTGGTGGTTCTGCCATAAACGGACCAACAGTAGGATTTTCCAGGGCTGAAACACCTAACTCACATTGATTATAGGCTATACCCCAGCAGTGAACTCCATATCCTGCATTTGACACCAGCACTCCCAGCACTGACTCCCATGTTAGAAGCTGTGGAGGTCTTATGTTGCATCAAATACTGGGAACACACAATCTGCCCTCTCTTCTACAGCACTTATAGTAGCAGTGCCTTCACCCTCTTGTTCTTTGAAGCAAAAAGGAGTTTTTTTCTCACAATTTCCCTGAGAAACTGAGGGATGAAACTATTAAAACTGAAGCCCCAACACCAAAGAAGTATCAGACTCACAAGCCCTATTAAATCCCAGTTGCTGTATTATTTGTAGCACTTCAGTGGGTCTGCCAAAGCTAAGTCCTCTATCTGTCAGAGACTAGAAAGGCAGCCAGTCTTGTACCTGACGAATGTGACCCTCAGTAGCCCCCCTCAGAGGCACTCAGTCCTGCACTGTGGTTCTTCTGCTGGCTTAGGTGAAGGGCAAGGCAGCAGCTCTATTACCCAGGAGCCATCTCAACGAGTGCTCTATATGCTGCATACCAGAATTTCCTCAGTTGCTATTTTGGTTCAACCTTTAAGGTAAGGTTTTTCAGCCTCACTTTGATCCCTGGGAAGGTAATGGAGCAAATCCTCCTGAAAACCATCTCCAAAGATATTAAGGGCAAGAAGGCAATTGAGAGTAGACAGCATGGATTTACAAAGGGGAAATCATGCTTGAAAAACCTAATAGCCTTCTGTGACGAAATTATTAGCTTAGTGAATGAAGGGAGAGTAACGGATACTGTTTATCTTGAGTTCAGCAATGATTTCAACATTGGACAGTGTTTCCTTTAGCATCCTCATAAATAAATTGATAGACAAAGTACAGACTAAATAAATGGACAGTGAAGTGGACTGAAAATAACCACTGACCTCAGAAGGCTGTGATCAACAGCAGAGTCCAGCTTGAAGCCAGTCACTGGAGGTGTACCCTAGGGGTCAATACTGTGATAAGCACATTTTAACATCTTTATCAGGCACCTGGATGATGTGACAAAATACACCACCAGCAGGTCTGCAGGTGATACTGTTGTGGTTTAACCCAAACCAGACAGCTTTCACTCACTCACTCCCCCCCTTTCTTGCCCTCCCCCTATTCTCAGAGGGATGGAGAGGAGAATCAGAAAGAATGCAACTCCCACGGGTTGAGATAAGAACAGTTTAGTAACTAAGGTATAACACAAATCACTACTGCTGCCACCAATAATAGTATGATAAAGAAAATAACAAGGGAAGAGAATACAACACCTCATCACCAGGCGACCGATAACTTGCCCCCCCCAGCCCGACCAAGCACCTACCGATACCTCCTCCAACCCTGCAGTCCACTCTCTATCCCCCTTCCGGGTCACTCTCCCAGTTTCATCCAGGGCATGACGTGCTGTGGTATGGAATACCTCTTTGGTCAGTTTGGGTCAGGTGTCCTGTCTCTGCTTCCTCCCAGCTTCCCTCCTCCCTGGCAGAGCATGAGGCCCACAAAGTCCTTGGCCAAACCAAAACATCATTGTTTTTCAGCTCTGTTCCCAGCTGAAAGTCAAAACACAGCACTGCACCAGCTACCAAGAAGGAGAAAAATGACTGCTACTGCTGAACCCAGGACAGATACAAAACTGGGAGGGGAGTGGCTGATGGGACAGATGGCTGTTCTGCCATTCACAGGGACCTTGATGGGCTGGAGATACGGCCAGGAGGAACTTCATGTAGTTCATCAATGGAAAACACAAAGCCCTGTACCTGGACAGGAATAAGCTCATGCACCAATGTATGCTGCAGGGTGACTGACCAGAAAACCAGCTTTGTGAGAAAACAGCTGAGTCCTGCTGGACAGCAAGACAGAAATAGATTTCCACAGCATCTTAAGGCCAACAGGAACCTTGACTATACCAGGAGGTGTCACCAGAGGGTGAAGGAAGGTGATCCTTCCATTCTGTCAGCCCTGATAAGACATATCTGGAGTGCTGAGTCTGTTCCTGGGCTCCTCAGTACAAGAGAGACATAGTCAAGCAGGTCCAGTGAAGAACCACAAAGATGATTAAGGCATGGAGCATCTAATATGAGGAAAGGCTGAGGTAGCTGGGAGACTTTGGCCTGGAAAAGAGAAAGCTCAAGGGATCTCACCAGTGTGTACAAATACCTAATGGTAGCAAGTAAGACAGCGAGGCTCTTTTCAGTGGTGCCCAGTGACAGGACAGGAGGTAATAAGCACAGACTGAAACACTGGAGGCTCCTTCTGAACGTAATAAAACACTTATGTTTTTTAACTGCCAGGGTAGCAATGCACTGGCACAACTGCCCAGAGAGGTTATGAAGTCTCCATCCTAGGAGATACTTAAAACCTGACTGGACACAACCCTGAGAAACCTGTTGTAGGTGACCCTGCTCTAAGCAGGGGGTGGACTACAGGATCTTTAGAAGCTTCCTCCTTCTTCAGCTGTTCTCCAACACTTTTTTAGAGGAGCTAGAATGTCTATTCTGCTTTGAATAAACCACATTCACTGTTCTGGAGTTCACTGTTATGAAAGGAAAAATAGGTTTACGTACTTTCACTACAAGAACCATAATTACTGTACAATATAAGCAATACTTGCCTCTTCTGTGGTTGTGTTAAAGCCCTGCCCTGCCCACCATCAGAAAGAGAAACCTCAACAATGAAACAAACCAAACTAAAAGCTAAACAAACAAAAGCCCCAGAAAATTATATATTTTATAGGAAAAGTCACTTCTCTTGAAGATGTACACTTATGCTTGAGGCAACATATAATACCAAGTCCACAGACCACTTAGGTGAAGAAACAACTAGTTTGTAAAAGTCTTTTAGGTTTTGGCAGGAAATCAATGCCAAACTGCTGCTGTGTGACAGTTGTAGAACTTGTTCAGGTATGCTAAAACAGCTGAGAGTGGTCGAAGAGCATTTAAGCAAAAAATATGGAGCCTATAAAGCTTCTGTGCTTGCAGGGTTGGCACCTAAGTACCTTGCAGCTCTCTTTGGGCACCACTTTTGGTTATAGATCTTTATCTCCCTCTTTCCGAAAGAGTACACATCACTTTGTTAAATCCGTGATTTGCCAGCAGATGATGGCAAATTTGTGTCTCAGGAGTGGAAGAAGAGTCTGTCAGTCTGCAGAAGTTAGCATCATGCCTGTGATTGGAGCTGGCAGCCTGTGCTGGAACAGCAGCTGCTACCCATCCACACCAAGTCCTTGGATCCCTCTGTCTCTGTAAATATAATTCTGCTGACCCTCTTCTGACTGCTGTTTTCCATATTTGTTACATGTCAGTGTGGGGACTCTTTCAGCAGTTCTTCTGGGAAGCTCAAGCAAACCATGGTGTCACTACAAGGGCTTCAACAGTGCAGTGCTGACTTTTTGTAGGGCTGAGAGTTTTCATCCAGAAGAAATGTTTGTGACCACTTTAATGACTTTGAATCTTTTGGTTGTTCAACCAGGTCTTGCTTCTGAGTTCACAAATTACTTTCCTCCAGTGCCTTTCCTGCAAATATAACAGCAAATGGCTCTGTTCTGAGAAGTTTAGTATATGGCCGACTAAGATTTGTTCTCAATGCCTAGTGAAAATGATGATAGGTAAATCTCCAGCCACCTGGAATAACTGAACCTTTACATGGAGGTTAAACGTATTACCAAAATGTTGGATCAGGCTAATCAACACCAAGTAAGAATAAAATGTGATTCAAATGACATTCAGCATGCTCCATTTCAATCAAGGAAGAAAGGAGGAAATGTGCAATAAACAATTTCCTCCTTAAACTGAAAGATTAATTTTACTGTTAAGCACAGCTGCATGACTCATTCCTTTCTATTGTTAAAAGCACATTAACCATTTAAGGTACTGGATTTTTGGGGACGCTAATTAGCAATTAGACGATGTTTCCAATGTGGTTTCTTCCAAGTCCCGTTCCTTTCCTTCCTACCTTTTCAACTGTATACATACATTTTTCAGTGCAATAAAGTGTACAGTATTAAACCAGATAAAGTGTAGATGACAGTCACAGCTGGTTATTAATATTGATGCTCATCTAATTAAATATCATAACCCTGAGGTGTTAATTTATAGCCTCTTCTGTAAAAGTCTAAGAAATTTGAATGTATTATCTACATGATAGAAATAAATCATCCTGGAAACAATTCTGTAACAGTCATTTGAGAAAATGAATTTTCCTAAAAATACAGTTTTACATCATTTAATTAAATTTGCACCTTTAAATTGAGAAAGCAATCTTCTTTCTCTGCTGCTGTGGTACTTCACTGTAGAAAACAGAGACTTTTGTGGCTGATGTTTACTAAGAAATTATAGAATTTACAAGTTACAAATAATACCAGATCCCAGAAATAACACTTGGTCATTAGCAAGTTTCTTATCTCATGTTAGATAACCTAGATGTTTGTAGGAATATTTTTCCCCCATCTTTTATTTCCTTCTCTGTAATACCAGATATCAGCTCTTCTGTAACCAGTATTTTACCAGGCCTATTTATATAGCCTAAAACTAGACATAATCTAGTATATCTTAAATGAAACGCAATGCAGCTACATAAAATGCTTTTTTCATCAGGAGTAGTAGATTGAGAGTACTGCATGTCATGATGCAATAGTTTTTATTTTTAATCAAAGGATTGAGACTGGCAGTTCAGATTCAAGCTAAACATATTTCATTCAGCCTCCATTCCCTGGTGTAACACAAGAAAGTCAATAGCAATGTTCCGATCCATCTCCCTCCTCCTCTTCCTACGAATCAATTGTGTTTGTTCACTTATCACCTTCTGGATCATACTTCATTTCTCTTTTGGAGCATCAAATGTGATACAGAATAGCTACTACCTATTTATTGTAAATTGCTTCTTGCTGCAGATTCTTATTACTTTGCTGTGTAATTCATATCATTTCTAATCTCAGGGTCTAATAACAGATAAGAGCTTTTCAAAGATACTAGACCAAATGTGTAGTTTTCTTTGGGAGTCTGGCAGGGGTCTGATCCTCTTAAATACCATGTAAATACAGACTGCAGTTGAGTCTGCCCTCTGTCCAAGATCATCTGTCTTACAGAGATTTACATCCATTATGCACTTTCCTATTTGTGCTGGAAGTTTAGAAGTACCCCCATAGGTGGGTGACCCTAATGATCCCTTGTGATCATTGTTATGTAGGCAGGCACTTGAACTCTTCCTTTGTTCCCTGAGAAAGCAGAAGAACTAGACCTGAGCAGAAACATAATTGGCTTTACCTGCCAGTGACAGGAGTTTGCAGATATGGAGGTTTGACAGGAAGGACTTCTGTTCCCAAAGTGAGACTGCTTAGGTGATTTCTTTTTTCAGACCAACGGTAATCTAATGCATTTTAATGCAACTGGCTCCGTAAGACTGGGTCTTTCTTCTTCTAGCAAATATTACAGCTAAGATACCGTCTGACTTCTTTTATCTGACTTGCTGACATAATGAACACATGAAAAATACCAAGGCAGAAGATTAAAAGAATTCTAAGCAACCTATCAACCAGTTGAATATTTAGTCTGCAGAAATCATATTTAAAGATCTTTGGAACTAAAATTCCAGATATGGAAGAAATAGTTGGCAAGGAAATACTTAGATGACCACTTCTCTCTTTCCCCCGCCTTTTTTTTTTTCCTGCAAACTTGCATTATTTTTTGCTGAAAAAGAAAGGTAAAACAAAACTGTAAAATTAAATTGGATATGACTGTTACAATGAAACATGGAAATTTATCTTTTTATGTGATATTTTTGTTGTCTAAAAAAAAGAGAGAAAAAGGTTTTAATATAAAAATAGCCTTCTCAAACAGTATTTTCCCCACACATATGCTATTTTGAGACTGAATATGTTGTCTCAGTAATGTCATTGTCAATCTGAAATTTTAGTACAGAACCAGTTGAAGTCATGGATCTATGAGTCACACCACATAACAACTGAAATAAAGCCGAGTTGAATAAGGAGTTTAGGCACTGTGATGCCAAGAATTACTGTCTCCAGTTTGAAAGTGCCTGATTCCAAACCCATTTGAGCATCTTGGGTTTCATTTTAATACTGATTCCAAAACCCATTTGAGCATCTTGGGTTTCATTTTAATACTTAGGTATTACTTAGTATTATTTAATACTAGGTACATCCAGGCACCTGTAAGAAGCTCAAAAAAAAAAAAAAAAAAAAAAGCACCTTATATGTTTAAGAAAGAGAAAACTAAATATGAGGCAATGATTAAACTCTTTTAATAAATAAGAAGCACCAAGCGTATGGGCTAGTTACAGACTCTCATAACAGTTTAGAGTCACCACACTCTCACCTTTATTTGTAGCTTTAAACCCTCCTCTGAGGGAAGGCTTCCAGCTCCTTTCAAAACTTCTCTCACAAATGGAGGAGAAACCTGTCTTTCCTTCTGGGACCCAGCAGTAGGAGGAAATATTCTGCTCATTTACACACAAGGACTGAGTATCCCAGCATTCAAATGTTTGTTTTCGTTATATAATTAGAAAAAATAATGCATTCCTGTGCTAGAAAACTAGCTTGCCTGTCCTTCAAGTGTATCCTGATCAGCAAGAGAAAGGTTATACCTGTGTTTCTTCACAGTGTGACAACCAGTATTCCTCCTCCTCTCCCTCCTCCTTCACCCCAAAGCATACCCACAGCTGCAGAGCTATACACTGACCAGAGGTTAACCTCCATTGTTGTGGTTAAGACAGCTTTGAGAAGAATCGACAAGGTGCTGGGTCTGAATCCCCTCTACAGGTGACAGAATTAAGCGAAGTCTTACATTGACTCTGTTGTTGTATTAAGCATTTCCTCAGACTGCTTTATTTTCCTGCTTTGAAGAGACACCTCCCACTTCATTATGTAAAGATCAATAGATTTGCACTGCTGTGCTGATAACCTCTATAAGACTTGATCCCACAACAAAACTGTGCCCTATGATGACTGGAAAATGAAACCTGATTTAATTTGGTGCTGCTCTTTCTGACCTGATAAGATAAAGGTGTACCAGGGAAATCAAATATTGGGAAATGGTGCATAAGGAATGTAAATTCCCCCAGGGCATTCTGGATACTGCAGCTCATATTTGGGATTACTGTTTGGGATTTAGAGAGCTAGTTCACAGTTTAGGCCAATAATCATGTTTTGGATGTAGCTCATTGGGTCTTTTCTACACACAATATCTTGAATTGAAAGGCAGCCTAACTGCTTAAGGCTTCTGAGAGGATTGCTGTCAAGTCACAGAAAATAGATAGCAAAAACTTTTTTTTACTCCCCTAAGAACTTCTTTGCTTTATTAACACCACAACATTTTTGGTAGATGAGTGCTGAAAATGATAGGGACAAAATACTGATAGTTCAGGAAATGGATCCAGAGCAGTGACCAGCTAAACAATCATAATGTGGTTTTGGGATCCTGGAGTTCATTCCCCTGTCAAAGGGGCAAGCAAAGGATGTACAAAGAATGGGGATTACAACATATTCTCTTATCTGTCAACATATGGTAGGAGGAGGCTTTCACAAAGAAGTTTATAGTAAGCCCACCAGGATAGAAGTACAATCACCCATTGTGAGCAGATCAAATGAGAAAACTGTCACTGATGCAGCACTTTTGCTGTGACAGCACTTGGGATCTAGACGGCAGTTCTGTATATGGAGACTTAACTGAGTGAGCTCAATTACAACTTCTATGCATTTCCGTGATTACATCAGGCATTAAAATATGCAGAATTGCATTTTGTAAAAGATGATTTTCAGGTGAAGATAAAGAAAAGGCAGGAGAAAAAGAGTCTCCTGCTCAGGAAAATGCTAGAAAACAAGTAAAAAGCCAGAATATCATGTTAACTTCTGTGTTTGTTTTATATATTTTTATAAATATACTTAAAGCATGAAATTCACGTCAAAGAAGGTAACCATTCTATTAATCCCCAACAGGCTATTTTCTTTTGAGAGTGGCAAATCTATGATTTAAAACGCTATGAAAAGCTAGCATGCTGCTTTTAATGGGGAAAGAGTGAGCTATGAGATGAAACAACATTGCCCAGATGCTAACAAAGAAGTAACAGACTCCTTTTAAAAACACAGTGAAACAACATTATGCAATTTATTAGGGATAAAAGGTGCTGTTTGCTTAAAGATCTTATCTTCAGATAAAGTGCCAGGAAAAAACTTCTTGTTGACAAAAATAGTAAGCAAATTTTAGTGTGGTGATCACTATTAGATGTGCTGCAGCTGAAACACACTCATGGTAACATTCCTGCCTTTACCAGCTAGTGGTGAACTGTAATTGTGGTCGCTCTATATATGACTACAAGGTAGATGGATTTAAGTAATCTTGTCTGTGAAGACTTTGTCCTGAAACAATTCATACTGATGTCAGCCTACCTGGCCTCGTCATGAGAATTTCCTCTTTAATACTTGTTCAACTGCACAGACTCTAAGGCAGGTGAGTTAGTAGTGAGTTAAACTCTTTCCAGCAAGGCATGAAGCAGATATCCCACCCAGTTCTCTCCTTTTCACATAATATTAATTTGTTCTGTATTTACACACCCTCCCATATCATAGGAGCAGTGGATGGCATATTCTTGGACAGCCAGCAGCAGAGTTAGCATAGGTTTAGTATCCAAATCACAGGTTATTGACACTAATTAATTGAGGGAACTGCACCTACCTCACCTGAATAATGACACAGAGGAACACAACCCCTCCTAAAGCCCTGGACCCACTGCCTTCCATGACCAAATTCACTCTGCCTCCTTGCTGGTAGTGGGTGAATCCACTGATGGGCTTTTGATATGCCAGACCTGCACCTTGTAGGACACTCAGTACTGTCTCTCCAGGAGAAGTGATAGCAGCTGGCCACCATTAGCTTGGAAGAAGCTGTACTCCCACAGCAATGTCATCTCTTTTGGCATCAGCATTTTAAAACAACAGTGCTTGTTCTTACTCTGCATATTTTATAAAGTTCTATAGAATGAAAGCAAAACATAACTCAATCTCTACGATAACTGTCTCAAAGGTATTTTAAATCTTAGATTGAATAAATGGAGATCAACAAGGCATTCAAGGAAATGAAATACTGAAAGGAGAGCAGGAGTTCAGACAAAAACAACCTATGTAAGTCACTAGCTCTAATAATCTTACACAAAACTGTGCAAGAGAGGCATATTTACCACCGTAACAAAATAATTCAGCTGGGAAATTCTGCTCACTGTAACAGTCTGCAATCTAACGTGCAAGGCTAGATTCTTGAGACAGAAACTATTTCTCTGCATATATACGGCTCCCAACATGAATGTATTTCAGTCCAGAGTCAGACTTTTGCCCTTTGCCAAAATAGAGGTAGCAATCAAACCTAAAATTACTGATTTTGCTCCCTTGGGGTAATATTTACCTCTTGTCTGGTTTCATCAGTACTGGGAACTTGTTCAAACAGTTCTAGTCAAGACCTGCTGCATATTAGAAAAGGCTGTAATACTGTCTTTCATGGTTTATCCTTTACAGCTACTGCAGTCACGCAAAATGTCACTGGCCTCTGCTGACCCCAGTTTTTAGTAAAACAATAAGCATAATGCATTAGCTAATATTCTAAAGTGTTTTGCAAAGTCCCAGGTCACTTACCATAAATCTGTGCCCTAGCTCCATTGGTAATTCTCACAGGTGTTTTCAGGTCAACCTGTTGCCAGCTTGAGTAGTGGCTGTATAAAATAGGTCAAGTGGTTAATATTCTAATGAATCTATTGCAAATAAGTCAGCTTTGTAATAAACCTCTGCAGAGGTCCATTTGTCAGTAGAAAACAAAAATTATTCAGGCTAAGAATTTTTTGTTCTTTAGTAGATCTCAGGATATGCTTTCTTATTGGGTTTGCAGTAGCTTTTTCCCCTGAAGATGAGGAGAGACTTTCGTTTGAAATAGGTCAGTGCCAAATAGAAACTTCTATGAAGATGAAACAATTTTCTGAAATCTACAGGAATTCAAAATGTCATTTGTAGGAATAACATAGTCAGTTAGATATCTACCATGGTGTATAGATCTAGACCTGGGTTGGAGCAATCCCAGGCACATCTACACGAGGAAAGAAGAGATTCAGAGCAGCCCTGTGGAGAAGGACTTGGGGGGTGTTGGTCAATGAGAAAATGAACATGAGCCGGCTTCAGTGTGCGCTTGCAGCCCAGAAAGCCAACCGTATCCTGGGCTGCATCAAAAGGAGTGTGACTAGCAGGTCGAAGGAGGTGATCCTGCCCATCTGCTCTGCTCTTGTGAGACCTCACTTGGAGTATTGTGTACAGTTCTGGTATCCTCAACATAAAAAGGACATGGAACTGTTGGAACAAGTCCAGAGGAGGGCCACGAGGATGATCAGGGGACTGGAGCACCTCCCATATAGGTGGTGAGGTGAGAAAGTTGGGGCTGTTCAACCTGGAGAAGAGAAGGCTGCATGGAGACCTCATAACAGCCTCCCAGTATCTGAAGGGGGGCTATAGAGATGCTGGGGATGGACTCTTCGTTAGGAACTGTAGTGAAAAGACAAGGCGTAACGGGTTCAAACTTAAACAGGGGAAGTCTAGGTTGGATATAAGGAGTAAGTTCTTTACTGTAAGGGTGGTGAGTCACTGGAATGCGTTGTCCAGGGAGGTTGTGAATGCTCTATCCCTGGCAATGTTCAAGGCCAGGTTGGACAAAGCCTTGGGTGGCATGGTTTAGTGTGAGGTGTCCCTGCCCATGTCAGGGGAGTGGAACTAGATCATCTTAAGCTCCTTTCTAACCCTAACTATTCTATGATTCTATGGTACTAGTGAGGTAGAGTTTATTCTATAGGATCTTCTTGGGTATACAATACCTGATATAAACACAAAGAAAATCATCTCCAAAAGTTGGCTGATGGCAGGCATTTAGTGCTTTAGGATGGAAGGAACCCTTGAAGACTTTCAGAAGAGGAAAGCAGTTCCCTGCAGATCTGCAGAATGATTTTATCAGAAACCTTTGCTACCAGTAAGAAAACAAAAACTAAGAAAGTTTGGAAAAGTCCTATAAAGCAGTATTATAAGGGATTGCTTAGCCAGAGACAGTACCTTTGTGTTCTGAAGGAAAAAAAAATCTTTAAAGAGTTATGAAGTAGTTTTTGAAGTCTGTCAGGTCCAGTAGTTATTCCTGAGAATCCTTCTACCCATCTCTTAACCACGCAGAGACAAGTAACAAAAATTGGGTTACTATAAACAGTAAACAGTGAAACTAGGGTAACATCTCGTTAGGAAGCCTAAAGCCAACTGTGTAAATCTAAACAGTCATATTGTAAATCATAGTGAAGAAGTTTAGGTATAAATATGTAAATTGTCAGAGGATCTTCCACCTCAGACTATGCTGCTAATCCAATTACAAGAAACTGATTTGCAATCTGATTTGAGAATGTCAGGATTACTGCTCCATTAAATATAATTGCTCCCTGAAGCAGGAAATGTGGTGGGTTAACAACTATTAAATTTTGGAAGTCCAATCAAAAATGTGGTGACATCACCTTGCCCATGTGAAAACCTATTAGAAATGTGATTATGAAGAAAATCTGCACTGTACAGAAGAAGTTCAGAAAGAAACACCAGTGAACTAAAATTAGGATCTTTGAAAAAACTTCTTTCTTCAAAAGATTTCTTGGCACAGCAAGTTAACAGGTGTGCTGTAAATAGTCTACTAAATTTGTTCCCATTACAACTAAGAAAGTACATTTTCCCCCATTACAAGGAACACAGGAAATCACTTCTGAATGAGTGAAGAGCATAGGGTCTGATTTTGACTCTGTAACTGTATTTTTAGTGCTTACTCTTATTGTGAATGATGGATTCTCACTTAGGTGGAAGTCATGAAGACAGTTAGAGAAAAGGTGTGCTATAATTACTGTTTAGCATGAAGGTACCAAAATAGCACACACTGAAGTTGACATGGTACAATGTGTATGATGAATAGCTTTTCTAACACCATCAAGTCCTGGGTTATTCCACTTCTGTGGCAATGTAGTTCCACTAAAACCAGTAGACTTTTAAGCCCAACAAAATACACAGCAAGAAGGTATTGGAGGCACCACATTTGTGCAATAGAAAGCAGTCTTTAAAGACTCCTTGTGAAGAGCAGGAAGTGTCTGTCTTTAGAAGAGTAAGACATTAAACTAATGCCCTAAGCAATTTGACATCAAAGGTCCTGTTTTGTTCTAAAGAGTAAAATTGCTCCCTCTCTCCTTTCTTCTCTGGGAAAAGCTCACTCCATCTGCCCAAGCAATTTGTTATCATTCTTACCTACAACACATATTCAGCTCTCCGGCACCACAGATTTTTTCCCCTAATGTCCTTTGTTCCTACTCCACATTCCCACCTGAAAATACAGATGGCAGAACTGCCTCCAGTGTTCCAAATGTGGAGTGGATCAGGCATGGCAGTGTCACTGTCAGTCTTTTGCCCCAACTTCCCCTCTGCTCTCTAGCATAGATTTAAATACTTTTTTTCTTTTGGAAAATAATTTCTTTCGTTTGGGCCTCTTCCTTGCCCTGGAGGAGCCACTCTTTCATCAGTTGTATGGATGGTATCCGGGGAAGCAGAGTCTTCTGTGTTACAGCAGTGACAGAAATAATTCTAAAGGACAGGTGACCTGAAACATTAAATAGTGGGCAGATGCAGGCAAATTGCCTCAGTAAGCACTGTGATTGTGTATGATCCTTTCCACCTGCTAATGAATATGCATGTGGAAAATAAGAAACTCATTTTTTTTAACTATGTTGAGCTTGCATTGGTAGTGAATAAATCAGAATAATAAAGTGTGAAGTCATCCATATTTAAGATTCAACAGAAAAGGACAGTTATAATCTGTCCAGGAATAAATATAGGTTCAGAAGCAGAAAGCAGCTGAATGTCAGAAGAAGGAGATCTGTAACACTTAGTAAACGTTCAGGTCTGGGACAGGAGAAAGGGTAGTTTTCAGGTAAGTTTACAGATGGGATGCAGTTGTCTGAGGCCATAATTTCCATAATGCCAATGAGCCTGGTGCTTCCTTTCAATTCCACAGACTATTTTGGCAGGCTGAAAAGAAGTGTGTGTAATTAGCAGCAAAAAGAAATTAATCTGAGAAGACAAAGGCTATCGTCAAAGGATAACATGGTAAGAAAAAGACAAGGCTGATGATAAAACTGTAATGGGAACTGGCAGAAGAGAACAGCCACAACTGTAAATTTTGGCATAACCTTGGGCTTTATTGGAAGAACAAAATCAGACTGTGTTAAGAAATTTGTGTCTCTTAGATGTCCTACAATAAGGATCAAATATAGTTGAGTTAAAAAAAATTAATAAATAAAACTAGTTTCATACATTGTCAGCTACTACATAATCCTGAACTAAAACGCTTTGATACTTAAATGTTGACCCCCTCCTAATGACAGCTCTCTTTCTGCCACCTAGCTTATCATATAATGCACAAGCTCTGACAGTACTCAGCTGTAATGTAAAACCCAGTTAGATGACAAACTCAATATTCTCTTGATTATGGCACTGGTGGAGTCATATTCAGAGCAGTTTTCAAAGCAGCACAACCAGACCAAGTGTTTTAGGAAACACAGAAGTCTTGGTTGCTCTGTGATGTGTATACTCCTACAAACTATGCCAGTTTAATGTATGCATTTACTTGTTAATATGGATGATTTGAAACAAAAGATAAAATCCAGATATACATGTGTCCTGGATTATTCTGATTTCAGCATCTCTTTCTTTTATTTAAACATTTAGCAGTTGTTACATGTAAATATTATTTACTTAGCAGTGTCAATATCCCTAATATAATGATTGAGGCACTTATATAAAACAGGGAGGCAAGTGTTTCAGTACCTTTCCCAAATTAAGTAAAACAGGGATTTAAACCTGAATCTTGCTAATTGGTTGCTTAGTCACAAAACCAGTCTCAAAAATATAAAGCTTCTTATTTGAGAGAAACGAGTTTTACATGTACTCACTTCATTCCAGTCTAGAGACAAGCAGACAGTTACCTTTAAGACTGAGGATTTAATGCTCCTTTTTTTTCTTTTTACTCCCTATTTTCTATTAGTTCTCCTGCACCGGCATTCTGGTGTCCTTTCCCCTTATTTGGATCCTGGTTTCAGATAATCAGTCTGGGTAGCAGAGCAGCCCAGCAATAAGTGGTGCAGCTCTGTGCTTACTGGAGCTTGCTTTAGAAGTTTTGCCAACAGTTTTGCAAGGACAAAATTCAGTCTTTCCACAGAGAAGGACATGGGGCCAAATTTCCTACCCTGTAAACCAGGTCTGCTGTAGCCAGAATTTAGGCTGCAATACTGAAAGTTACAGTGATTTTGCTATATAACTTCAGGTTGACAGGGTGCATACAGCAGCTGTCATTGTTAAAATCGATGATTCACTGTGAAGATCAAAAATTACTTTTCCTTTGAGTCAGGATTTTATTTCACCCACACACCCAGTGTGAAATGGTGTAAAGATGCTTTGCCCTAACTCCATCCAACCAAAGTCTACAACCAAAGTGGTACTGTTGTACAAAGTGATTCTTCAACAGGGATAATGAACCAAGGTAACCCAACTGTATTGGCTTTGGGAAGAAGTAGCTTGGCTTGACTTGGTCAACTAAAATCAGCTGTGGGATCTCTACCCAGTACTGCATTACTTCTTGTGACCTGCTTCTTGGATATTTTAGTCCCTGGACTGTTTTACAGTAGAACAGAAGTAGGATTTAGAAGCCTTAAAATGGACAAGACCCTGAAGGCAATCAAGGATGCCTGTTTTCCAGCCCTGTAACCTCCACCACCTGCATCTGTTGGACACTTGCCTATTCATCACAAATATCTTTAGGTGAACCTGAGCCTCAGGAGCTTGCATTAGCCATGCAGTTTCTTATCACCCACTAAAAACTGTGCTATGATCCAGGTTTAAACTGACCTACATCACACACACAGCTTCACCCTTACTGAAGTTAAAACTTTCCTGGGTTTAAGATGAATGGCTGTTGACCTGGAAAGGAGTGAAAAGCACCCTGTCATGGAAATAAATTTTGTCTTGGCACTCAACTGACTACAAAACAAAAATGGTGAAGTGCCAGGAGCCTTAGTTTTCCCTTGTTCCCAAACAAGGTACATTTGTACCTGTTGCTTGACTGGCCTCATAATGATCGTGTTATACACAGTCCCATTTTGTCTATGACAAGGAGAGCTGGGGAGAGACCATGCAGTCATGCTGGAGACTAGAGCTGCCTTCTGGGTAATGACAGATGCTTGCTCACTGCTCTGAGGGGATGTCCTGATATCTGGGATTCACAATGTTGGGCAAGAGCTCTAATTCTTGAGGCTAGTATTGAAAATGCAGCATCACTCTTCATTTAATGGCTGTCTTCAAAAAAGGCTGCATAGACTGGATCATCAATTTCCTGTTCAACCTGTGAAATCTTGGTGGAAGACAGGTTTCTGGCTTAAATGTCCTTGATCTCTCTCAGAGGCACTGCTCCCAAATAGCTAGACAAGGAGGTCCCCAAAGTAGACATTTCTACCTCAGGTCTACAAGGGAGTCTGTGCAGAAACAGGGTGACCAACATGGGAGATTAAGAAGATCCCACGCTGGTTATCCATGGATGCAAGTTTTGTTAAAGCAGGTTTTAAACTAGGTATCTAAACAAAACAGGCTTGATCTTAATCTGAGTTTATATCCTCGTTAAACCTTAAGCATAATATGATGATATGGTAGGTCTATTTTTAATATCCAAGTCTGTACAAGTTTGTTTCTATTGAGTCACAGTTAATGAAAATAGTTTTGTTGTTCACATTTAAATAACATGATTTTTTTAGTCATATATATTTTTACAGCTTTCAAAAAATCCCTTCCAATATGTTTTGAAAAATTAGACACAGGGAAACAGATCTCTGTATGCTCATTTAAGGATCAAAATATTACTCAGAGAAAGTCTAACAGTCTGGTGAAGCACTGGTTAAGTTTTATTATCTGGAAAGGAGGAAGAAGGAAATTTTCTGCATCAATATTTAAAATGGAACTATTGACCTAAACACCTGTTCCACTTTTTTTACAGTTTTTTATATTATTTCAAGAGTACTAATTTTCTGTGCATGGTGAAACTTGGAACAGATGCAGTGAAGCAGAAGAATCTGTTTGCTCTGACTTCTGGCCAGAGGGCAATGCAAGGGCTGTATAACAATGCTGTGCAAATGAACAGCTCTTTCAAACAGATCAAGGTATTCAAATCACACAACCTTTTCTTCCTGCTTATTTGTTTGTTTGTTTATTTATTTCCAAAGAGCTGAACATATCAACATATTTTCAAATTTTCTGGTTATAACAGTGAGTCAGTGACAGGTCAGGTTTATTTTAAGAAAATGTGTATTTTATGTAAAGAGTAAAACAATGCATGTGCAGATGAAATAAATGATGTCATAACAAGCTACAAAGCTCACATGCAGGCATAAAGAATGAAACTCTGTTAAGTGCTGTATTAAACAGCTTCATGGAAGTTTGTATGCATTATTTTGAGAGAATTCACAGCTTTAGAATTCTTTATAACAGCACACATTTTGCCTCCTATCTTGGCATCCCAAAGTATATTGCGAAAATTTTGTAAACTAAAACTTGTAATAGTACTGTATGGAAGGAAACCAGAAACAGCATTATATTATGGTTGATGGAAACCAAAACAAAAATAACAATTTTGCTAGCTCTCATGATTTTTTCATGCCTGAGATTATTTGGTATTTTTATTTGAAAAACCTTATTAGATTCCCATGGTCCTTTTGCTTGGTGATGAAGCTGTTGCAGGAGTTTCTCCCTCTGATCCTGCCAATACACAGTCTAGCAAACATCCTCAGCTATGCTTGTGCAACTGTTAATGGGGATGTGCTCTAAGCACAGGATGGTAAAATTATCTGGATTTAAAACAATTCTGCTACCTGGTCCCTTCCCAAATTTTTATGATAGTGTGGATTATATTTTTAACCCAGTTCCTAGCATAATGACCCTGTGGTTATGCTGATGCAGATGAAAGGGATGTGAACCATAGTAAAGGGACAAGAATAGGCAAAGAAGAAAGCCTCTCTAACAAGCTGTACGGGAATGCACAGCAAGGCTTTCAATTAGCTTGCTTTCCTAAAAGGCACAAATAAGCAGGTAAAACCTGTGTCAAGCCTGGACTTTGTGAGGGAATGGAGGGTTATGTGACTTCTAATGTTTTATGCATGCAAATACACTGGATTCCCGTGAATAAGGAAATGTCCTAAATGAGCTCTCTTCTCTCAAAGTCAGAGAAGAAAACTGGACTATTAGGATAAATACACAGTTAATGTTTTGTTCAGACTGGGATTGAATTGTGGTGTACTCTAAGTAATGCATATTGTCCCTACACTTCCAGGTCCTCAGCAATATATGCCTTATACACTACAGAGGAAAGGATGATTTAATGTTGTCACAGTACACTGAGTATCCCTACTATGTGTGATTGTGTAAAATGACCTCTACTTTGGCTCTAGAAAGAGCTTTCATCAGGCAGTAAATAGTCACAGGTAAATAAGTAGGAATGATCAGCACTTTTCTAAGAGGAGGAAGAGAAATAATAAAGGGTAAAGCTGTGGCTGTACTGAAACTGAGCACAGGCATGCTATTAAGTTCAAAGGACTCAGGATTTCAACCAAGAAATCAAAAGGCTTCTTACCTGTTTCAGAACAGTGCAAAGCCAACATGAAGGAAAATGTATCATTTAAAAGAACTAGTCAAAGAGGTCTCATCAAGGTCCTTAGAAAACACATGGTCTGAAAAGTAGATACGAGCAGCACATCTCACAATAGTTGAAAAGCCAGACAAAAAGAGTAATCAGGTCAGAATTGCACACAAGTCAAAACCAGTCATTTGTTTACATAAAAAAATTATTCAGATCTGACAGAAAAATGTAAATTTTTTGAGAACTTTTTAGGTTGTTTTTGTTGTTGTTTTTTGTTGTTTTTTTTTTTTAAGTCTGGGAAGAAGGTTACTTGAAAACTCTAAAAAAAAAAAAACAAAACACCACAAAATGGAACAGAGTTGAAATGCCCATTTTGAGATAGGAAAGACGAGGTTTCTGACTCAGTCTGTTACTGGAAACATTATCTCACACCTCACAAACATGTCTATGGGCAAAGCCATTAAAAGCAAGTTAATAGAGCATTTTTTTGTTTTGAGCAAAAAGTTTTTCCTGACATGAAGTGATCAGTTCAAAGCATTCTTACCAGCTCTTATCACTGTTACTGTTCACATTTGCCAGCAGTGCTGAATGCTTTGCACACAAAGAAACTTCTTGCTTGGGCTCCAGGACCTCATAATCTTAAAAGCAAACAAATAAATACCCTGAGAAACTTAAGACAGATAAAAGAACAAAGAGAAAATAAAAATTAAAATAGTAATGGAACAAGGGATTATGTGCCAGGGAAGGAAAGGTGAGAGAAGCTAAAGAAAAGCTGATCAGCAGTAGGTTAACATGTCATTAGCAACCCCTAAGAAGTTTTGTGTTAGAATAAGAATACTAACACTGCCAGTCTCTCTCACCAAGCTTGCAGTTTTCCTCTCCAGCTGCTTGCAGTATGTTTGCAGGATTTTCCTTTCCCTTTCTCTGATAAACAGGGAGCAAATATGCACAGAAGACCTGAAAGATTGCACTGACTACTTTTATTTAGGTCCAAAGGGAAAAGTGGAATATTTCTTTAGAATCAGGTTAGAAGATAAATACTTTTGTAGGCCAACTGAGAAACAGCTTGCCCTCCATAAAATCCAAGAAAACACTATGGGCTGTGCACAAAGAAAGGCTAAATCCCCCTTTTTCCCTGAACTACGGATGAAGGGTTGGTAGCAAACCACTAAGTGAGAGGGTGAGCAAGAAGGGTCAGGATGCTGAGTAAGACTTCTTTGCCTTAGGTCACTGGTTTCCATTAGGTGCACACTGGTAATTAAACACCCTATGACTAGATAGCTGTTTAATGATCTACACCCAACTGCTCCCATTTGTTCTTGAAGACACTGAGATAGGCCACAGTAGCAAGCCAAAATACATTACATACTACAATATACCTTTTACTGCACAGTGCTGAGGGGCTGCTTTACTGCACAGGTACTCTGCTTAGGAAAACAACAGCAAAATCTAAGAGGATTTGAGGGTAATAGTCATGAAGACTGTTCTTTGTTCTAAACTTCAATAGATGAAAGCAGCCTTTAGTGATTCAACTTGGAGTAAAACAAGTTGAAAAGAGTAGGCATTGTTGGCAGAAGTTAAACTGCAGGCATTTTCCCAATAATCAGAGGAATACTTATCATCTTTGTTATAATTTTACTTTCTAGACTAATCCCAATTCTCAGTAGGGAGGGGGAGGTGGGAAGGTAATAAGAGAGAGCAGTAGGAGAATGGCTTTAATATTGTTATTTCTGACATTCAGTTGCAGCATCCAAACATAATAATGATTTCCTTTAGCACTCTAGACCCATAGCCTTATGATTCCTTCTGAAGAATGGTAATATTCAGGGGTGTGTTTCTCAATTTACTTGCATAACACATTTGATTATTGTTCTTTTTTTATTTTATACCAGTGATGTACTTGGATCTAAAGCCGAAGACAACACTGCCTGTGTGGAAGAAGAAAGAGTTTGTGCTTCATTTCTGAGTAGACTTATTTGCTATTTAAAAGGGAATTGTGAACTGCTTAAAATCTGGCCAGGTGGTTCTAGCTGACGGCAATAACCTGAAGCTGAACTACTTGGTGCCCAAAGTCCAGTTGGTGACATTATAGATGAAACATGCTGAGAAACTAAACACTGTGGAATTACTTGTTAAGGTAATTTGGGATGACAAAAATGTGAACTGACCTATAGCCACCTGGTTTGTGTTTCTACAGCCAAATGCTGTGTTTTTCCACTGACCATGTTCCTGAGCTCAGAGCTGGTGGTATAAGGCCTTGCTGGTAGCTTTCTACTGTATCAGTGTTTTGGGTTTCTTTTTTCTGGAATAATGAAATAGTTATAAGAAAGCTGAAGCTGAAGAAATGCCACTGTGAAGCATTATGAAAATTCAATATAATTGAAAAGGAAAGAATAACAAAGAAACTGCAAATGTTGGGTGATGCCCTCCATATTTCAAAAGGTTAAGGCATAGGTAGAAAATAGCTGGTTTCTGCTTCTGAATTTTTCTTTCAACATTAGGTGGGAAGGAACCTTACATGTCTAATCTTTTCAGCTTTCCTATAGAATTTCAATGTGATGCAATTCTTCTTTATACTCAAGGGTTCTAAGTGTCTGTGTCTTGTTACCCTCACCTTCGGTGAATCTCCAGCTTGTAACATGCCCAAATTTAGCTTGTCAAGAGGTAATTGTTTTGAAGACTGTCTCTGAAAATTATATTGTTCATGTGTACCACTCATCCTTTGAGAAGTGTTATTGCAAAGAGGCAGCTATTTCATTTCTTATATATTTAATTGTTTTAATATACGGTAAAGAAGTTTTTGTCTGTCAGCCCAAAAGATACAATGCTCCACTACTTTCATCTGCTAGAGTAAGGAGCCTTAAGTACTCAATTTGTCAAAAAATGTTAAACTTTATCCTTTCAAATGATTCAGTGTAAGATTTATTTCAATGAAAAAGAAGCAAGACAGAAGGTAAGCAGGTCTACACAAAGAATGACTTAGATGTTTGTCAGAATTGTCCATAAAATTTGAAATTAAAAAGGAAATTTATGTAAGAAGCACATTTTTGTGAAAATTTTCACTACAAATGTTCTAATTTTTCACCTCTTCCCTCCTCCTTTTTTCTTTTCTTTTTTTTTTTTCTTTTACCAAAGTTGGCACTACCATAAGATTGAGCAATAAGCAAATGGGAACGGGGAACAGAGATGCCTTTCACGAATGACCATTATCAGATACACGTATTTGAAGAAATATCAGTGCCACTACCTTAATTTGAAGCATATATATTCTTCCCAAGGAATAAACTCTCAACTGTCCTTTGCAGAGGCCCCCTACTGTAAGAGAGTCCACTTACAAACATACAAAGACTGTGCCAAAAGGGATAAAACAGACAAATATAAGCCAGATTCTTACATGAGTGATGACCCTTCCTCTGCTCTCCAGAGCTAAAAAAAGGATGTGCCTTGCTAAAAGGGATCTCCTGGGAATTCCCTGTTGAATCACCTACACCTTTCCTGGGACCATTGCAATCCTGCCCATATCACTATAATGGCCATGCATGACCCAGAAGCTTAAGTCCATGCAGCACCTAGGAGAAGCTGCTTGCAATATTGCTGGCAGAACTTGGGTTTCAGAATCAGAAACTAAGTTTTGTAATTCTGGCTTATTTTTATCATTGCTTAAGCTTAAATTAAGAGTTCTTTCCTAAAGTTTGTCACCTATTCATGTATTTTTTTTCTCAAAGGATCTGAACCTGATAACTCAGTAATTCTCTCTCTCACAAAGGGCTTTGTCTATGCAAGTTTGATTTCTCATCTGTCTGGAGTAACTTGAACTTTCATTTCTCACATGCCTGAGAGCTCTGCTGTAAGGTATAGCCATGATATAGCTCATTTTAGAACTGGTCAAGGTTGATTGTCCAACTAACATGACTAATGGAGATTTTTATGATTCTTTGTACTGCATGAAAGCTGCTGGTGAAAGCTGGTCTCTGGAAGCCGGGAATCTAGAGCTAAATTTCAGCACCAAGGAAAAAAGAAATAATCCAGGTTTGTTATTGACTTGTGTAAATAGTATTTAAAAAAAAAAATAAGATCAGGACTGTGATCAAACCACAGTCTGACTGTGATCAAACAAGCTTCTGGTATCAAAAGTGTTACTGCTAGGCCCAAGCGATCTGTTCCCCACCACTGTGTTCTTTTTTTCTAATTGAAATTTACTCTCTTCCCATGATCAGCCTGCCAGGCAGCTCCTCCATTGCCTCTTTAGCTTTTCTGGCACAAGAAATCACAGTCATATCCCCTCCCTTCTGCAGATATGGGGTAAACCCCTTACACTCCTCCCACCACTGTCCTATTCATCTACTTCATGGCTGCCAACTCTGAAATTAATGTCTTAGAAAAAGCAACTCAGCCCTGGCAAAAAGGTCATAGATCATGACAAAACAGAGAAAAAATATAAACCTGAAATTCCTGAAATAAAATAATTTGCATTCAGAGAGAAATTAGCTGAATAGCAGCCACTTACTCTTTGTGACGGGTGTCACACAGGTTTCATGAACACAACAGTGTCATGACAAAGATAAATATAACAAGATGGAAAAAGAATTGGGACTTGGATATTGTTGGCCAAATCATGCTTTCTTGTTCTCATTTCAACACAGTAAAACACAGAACTCTTCAGATGTCATAGTAAAAAAAAAAAAAAAAAGGACAAACACCATTTGCATGAACATGAAATTCAGATCCTCTGTGTAAGACTTAAGATCACACAGGGAGGCAACAAACAGCAGCTGTCGCAGCCCTTCCATGCCAAAATACATATAAATTTGGGGATTAAAGAAAAGCTGGAAAAGAAAATGAACAGTGCAAATCTAAAACCAGAACTGTCCTCTAGGAAATTCTATTTTGAACTGAGGAACAGATTACGCAGTCAGAAAGGCATAGAAATATGAACAAGGATTGGAAGTGAAGAAAAAAATATCTGCACTTTGAGGCAATGTGTTTGAAGTTGCAGCAACCACAACTGGATTTCAGCAGAAAGGGAGCAAAAACTGCAGAAAAATTGAAAAAATGTCATGCCTCAATGAAATAGAGAAGAACTCAAGGAGGACATATTCTTAAACGCTAATTCCAGTAAAATATTGGAAGGCGGAGAAAGAAAGTGCATGAAATAGCAGAAAAGCCCTGCAAGAAAAAATAATCATAGGTTTCTTCAAGGTTTGGTGGGAATTGTTGCTTTTATAGTAGGAAGTGGGGAAAGTGATAAATACTGGGATTAAACTAACCTAATTCACCTAGTTTGCCCTCTAGGCAATACAGAGAATAAGCACTTCTGAAGTGCAGCTCACAGCATCTACAAGTCCTCTAAAATAAATCAGATTAGTGGTGGCTTAAAAGCTCCTGTTTCTCTTCATTAACTAAAAGAAGAGTCCAAAGCACTAGCTCAGATGAAGGTATCTAGATTGTAGGTGTCTACATATCATCTCCCAAAATGTCTAAAATTCCACAGGGAAATTTCAGAACAGAAAATGGAAAATTAACAACAGATACACAACAAACTATGAGACAGAAGAGTTCACACAGTCTTCACGAGGTCCCGTTTCAACGTCACATGATGACATGATGACTCAAACAGTTTCGCATTTGCATTGGATGAACTTCGGTGTTTGACATACAGGTAGAAATCAGAAGTCGAAAAAAGCAAACAAGAGGCAACAAACTTACAATAGAGGTGCTGAAAGCACCTGACATCACTGTCCAAATGAAACCAGCATAATTGTCTAGTAGTACAGTCTGGAGAATATAAGACTTCTCCTGTTCATTAAAAATACAAAACTATCAAGGAACCCAACAGTAACACCATGCTCTGGAGAAGTGAAGGTCATTTGAAACATGATTGAGAAGGACAGAAGAAAGTAACAGTGCAAAACGTAAAGACAGAATAGATTCAGGGCTGAAATGCCCTGTGCAATCCACATGTCACAAAGAAGGACCTTCGAGAGCATTTTCCACTTCTTTTGTTTAGGTTAGAGAGTTTTCTTGGCTAATCATAGAATCAGCCAGGCTGGAAAAGACCTTTAAGATCAACAAGTCTAAGCATTATCCCAGGACTGCTACGACCACTGCTAAACCATCTCACTGAGAGCCTCATCTACGCAGTTTTTTGAACACTTCCAGGGATGGTGATTCCACCACTGCCTTGGGCAGCCTGTTCTAATGCCTGATCACCCTCTCTGTGAAGAAATTTTTCATAATATCCAATCTAAACATCCACTGTCGCAGCTTGAGGCCATTACCTCTTGTCCTATAATAATAATTTTCTCTTTTCCCTCTCAGACTAATGACAGCTCTAAAACCAATCCTATGAAAATCTATACTCTGCTGTCTTCAGAATTTTATTGTATAAATGTTAAGGACCTGAGCTCCACAAAACTCTGTAGGACTGAGGAATCAGAAAACAAAGCAGTGAAATGTGGAGAAGCTGGTTAGTATTAATGTTTAGAAACACAGTAACAAGAAAAACTGGTAAACACAACCCTTCTATTCAAACTTTGATTGCAGAAATATATCATTGATCAATTATTTTTGCAAGGACAGAAAACCTGACAACGGGTAAGTAATGGGTTAGTTAACATGAAGGCTTTCAATTCTCCACCTCAGAAGACACATCAGAGTATTTTCCTAGTATTATCTTATGAAAAAATATCATTAGAGACAGGAGGCATATCTACATTGCAAAATCAGTCTAACATCTGCACAGAAACAGAAAATTTACAGCAGCAAAAGCAAGCTGAATTTGTTTACCTGTAACCTTATAGCTAATACATATATGAGAGAACTGAAGGTCAACCAAGTGTTAATGCAGTAGAAAGTTAAATCCTTTTGTTATCTGTGGGAAAGACCAATATGGAGAATGCAGACACCCTTAGCTGCAGCCCAGCTTCAGCTGAATCATAAGGGAGTGGATAACACACCAGAATCCTGGACAGTGGCATACATGTCCAGATGAAGCTAGCAAGTGAACATTAAATGCTGTCAGGAAAACATTAAGGAAAAATGCTAAGCAGAGCAGTCAAATCACTCAGTATAAATACTGAGTGGCAGCAAAGACCTGAGTGGATATTCTCTGTTTTCAGCAGTTATACCCTGTGACATCAGAAGCCTGTAAAGCTATGCTTGCTTTCTCCCCAGTGGGCATCCTAACCATAAAATGCTATGGTCATGCCTCCTGCCTGGCACAATAAGTATTTTATGAAGCCCTAAAAAACAGAATAGCTTTTCCTGGAAGGAGTAAGAGAACTTACGTCCAAAGCATTTATCTGGGAGGCAGGTGATTTAGGTCAAAATGTTTTCAGAGCTAAGCCTGAATTTACTATATTCGCAGCCAGTGGTCTTAAAGCTGGACTTGTGGTTTTAAGACAGGTACTGTGTGATGTTAGACCTGAAAAGCGTATTCTAGGCTTCCTTAATGGAGCAACTTCTAGAGGTAAAAATAAATGGGATTTCAACCCCATTTTCAGATCTCAGTAGAGATCCAGTGCAAGTAGGGTATGCAACTGCTCAAGATTTTGACCTTTCCTAGCAAAGCATTTAGAGAACATTAGAGAACTGTGGTTTATTGATTTCATTTGACTCCAGACTTAGTCAGTAGCTAAGTACAAATATATTGAATCTACACTTTTACACAGTGGCTGCTGGTAAGTGGTCAGCTTTCAGGTACTTGATTTCTGTGGAGGAACTGCTAAGGGACTGTAGTACAGAGTGGATTCCCATCATACAGTGGGTAAGAGTGACTTGTCAGCTCTGTTCAAAGCAGAAGGAGATCCAGAAGATCATCTCACTGATGAGAAGAGGTGCCTGAGTTGAATCTGTGTGCCTTGAGAATATCTCCTTTTCTGAGACAACGTTGGTACATTGTCTGAGACAACATTGTCTGTGAGGATATCTCACAGACAAAGATTGCTGAAAACTAGGCTGTTTCCACTGTTCAGGAAGAATATCCCTCCCTGTATGCTTGTGCTGCTTCATACTGCTCCCAGGCACCTGCTGTTGGCCACCATCAGAGACAAGATGCAAAAGATACTAACGCTTCATGTGACCTTGGACAGATGCTCAAATTCCAATAGTTTAACTCCAGCACTACCTCTGTTTAAACATACATTTGTTACTACCCATTATTCATTCCAAGTAGAAGGCAGTTTCAGTGATTTATCCTAAGAGGGGAATACCAGAACATTAACCTTCCTTCGTTACTTGGTCTGTGCATTTCTTCCATACCCTCCATTTAGTGCTTTGAACATTGCTTCTTACTGCAGGGCCTATGCAGGTTGAAAGGAAGAAGTAGTTATGGAAGATATAAGGCACGAATGCATACTGAAAACTGACAAAACAGTATACACCCAAACCAAAATTTCTACCCTCAGTGCATGTTCCTTTACACATGTAAACTCCCTATTAATGATGTTTTAAGCATTGCCTGAATTGCTGAATGAAAGTCAATTTGAAAGACATAGTAGAGTCACTGTAATCTTTAATTTAAATGTTATAATTAAATAAATGCTTTGTTTTTACCACTGCCGGAAGTAATCAGACAAAAGAAGGATCTTTTCAGAAGCTGGAAGATCATTATAGGTTTAACGTTTTTGTACACTAGTTTTAGAAGCTGTTCGTAGCTGTATAAAGACTAAATATTCTTTTATAATGCAAAGTAGCATGTTTCAGCTTTAATAGCTACTAACTCATTTAGCTGTAGGGTAACACCAGGCTAATCTAAGGTCACCCGAGTCATGGCTGATATTGAATGGGAGTTGACAGTCTTTCAGAGTAGCACACAATTCATGGTAATTTCTTTTTCTTTCTGCAGGAGCAATATTCATCTGGGATTGACACAATGCTGAGTTTCAAAATAATTAATTCAAATCCTTACAGACTGTAAAATCACACTACTTTTCAAGTTTTATCCCAGCAAAAAAGTGTTCATCTGACAGAAATTCTGGTCTCAGGCAAATTACTGAATTCCAATAGAAATATGTCTCATAAACAACATCAGGAACTGGGGACCTGCACAGACAACACACGTCAGGTTGTGTAATTCCAGTTTAAAATGACTCAGGCCACAGACTCTAAGCAGAATTCACGGAAAAGTAGCATGTATTTTTACATTCATGGGGACAAAGCAATAGAAAACATACAAAGCAACAAGGAAGGCATAGCAATGTTTATTTTCAGGTTTAAACAAGGTGTACTTGCAATGTGCACAGTTCCACAGATACAAAAACCCTCCAGTGACATGGTAAATGAAAAAGAACATGTTGAAATGGCAGCCCTTATTTTTAAAAAGCACTGTATCTGACTGCATCATAAGCTTTAATTTATATGGTATATTTTACTACCTTTAAGGTTCAAAGTTCATTGTTCAAACATGTGCATGCACATGCTCTCTGGCAGATGAAACTGTTGTGATTGTGTATGCAAAGAGATTATCCTCCCCTGCAGACATGCTGAGTGTGAGTGTTCATCTGAAGACATGCAGCTTATTTACAATTGTAAAGTGTTGCCCAGAGCAAAAACACACTTCTTCAATAGTACTTGAAATAGTTATCTGTAATACACTCTTGCAACTAAGATTAGCCCTTTGAGTATGTCACACACACATATTCTCTTGTAATGTAACTTGGTAAATACTTTAAGAAAATGTACCATTATATAAATAATTATAGTGGATTTAAGGTCAGGTCAAGAGGAAATGTGAAACTCATCAGTTAGGGGGAAAAAAATAGAGGAAATACCATACAATTGGAAAATAATTAAAATTCTAATGAACCAATCTCTGACAAGGATGTTTGCCCACGAACCTATGGAAAGAGGGGGTGTTCTTTGGAAAGATAATGAAGCATACAAAAAAAAGCTTTGCCATGTGGCTATAAATAAAATTAAACAGATTATATATCAATGTGTAATAAATGTAATGACATAGGTTATGTAACTGTTGGGTGGAACATACCCACAAATTTTAAAGTCTAAGAAAATAGCTGTCTAAACAACCTACCGAAATTCCTTAATCCTCACTCTGTCAAGCAGTAAGAATTCTTTTCCAAAACCAAAGATCTGGGACTTTGACTATAATCACTGGGGAGGAGATGGCCTCTGTACAGACCGTACATTCAGAAATGCTCCTCTGTGTCTGTGTCTCCATTTATAGCAACACTCTGGATTTCTACAACACTGTATTTGACAAAATTAGTGTACTGAAAAATGATATGTAAGCTTCACAGCTGCCAATCTCCCACCTTTAAACCAGGTGTCATGAGCAGGGTACCACACCTTTCCTTGGAAAGAACACAGAAGGTCAGTCATTAAAAAGTATTAGCAAATCTTCCCATTCCATTTGAACAATTATTTTTTTTAACTAATTATAGATGGCTAAAATATTTAATCTTTTAGAGCTTAAAATTTCAGCTTCTGAAACTACTCAGGGAATCATTTGAGTGGCAGGGGTTGTGAAAATTTTTCCTGTAGAATTGTCTGGGTTTTGCTTCCTTCTCAGCATCCTTTTTTCACTTACACTCTATTTTGAGTTGGTTTTAGTAGCTCTTTTTGTATAACTATACTCCTCTTTACTACATACCCTCTCAAATTCCGATGTTATCTCTCTTTGCTTTGTGTGACACCCAGAATATTTGACTGCAATGGGCCTCCCTGAATTCCTCAGTATTGCCATTACTGACAGCATTAGTTAGCCACCTTGGAACACTGGGAAGCTCAGAGTATTAGGGACAATATTAAAGCAGAAGTTCTCTTTCTTTTCCATTTTCCTTTCTTCCTTCTCTTTTCTCTTACCTTTTATTTTGGCTTCTCATTGCTGATTAACTAGAAATGCCTTTTCAGAAAAGAGGACAATTCCTCCCTTAAGTATTTGGACTGGTAGTTAATGCATATTAAAACAAAATTATCTTTGATTTTCCCCTTCCCCAATATATTAGAAAGCTGCACTAAAATAATTTGTAGACTATTTTGAAAAGGTCAAAGTCTCACTCAGGACTCTTTTGTTCCTGATTAGCCTGACCACACATTCAATAAAGTGCAATTATAGATCTGCTCAGCAGTGAGAGTGTGGGAACTCAGGGGAGGAAGTCATGACTTGATGTTTTTCTCTGAAGTATTTTTCCATTGCAGTAATCAACAGTATTCAGGTTATTCTAAGAAGAAAACAAAACAAAACAAAATAAAACAAAACACCACCAAACAAACAAAAAACCACAGCAGCACTTTGGCTTTCTTCAAATACTTACTTTTCACTGCTTTCCCCAGTTTGTGGTTTGATTGCGGTGTTTTGGTTTTGTACTTATAATATTCCTGTGGGGTATTTTCTGATATAAAGCTCAAGGCTGTGAGTGGAGAGGAAATGTTTCCTTGCACAAATGTGTTGTTGTATTCATCTTTCCTAATGATACCTGTTCTGAGTTAAATTGGTTAAATTTGCAGAGACATAGTCAATTCCAAACACAGCAGGCACCTGAATTTCTAGACAAGGGTATAGTCCTACTTGTCCTCTGCTGTTGTAGTCCAGTAGAGTTAAAATAAAAGGAATGTGTGAAAATTAGTCTACTGTCAGTCAATTAATGTGTTCCTTAAGCAGTAGTAAGCAATTCTTCCTTTTATATAGACCTGTTTCAGCATTTTGACAAGAAAATAGCAGAGGCCACCAAAATGGACATGCAAGTTACTATCATTTAGCGTAGGAGAATCGTACCTTGATTTTCAAAGATTTGTGAATATCTATTGTAATTCATAACTAATGAACCAACATTATTCCCTGAACTACCAGCTGCTGAGGTTGGTAATTATGTAAGAATAGCATCCCTGGTACGGTAGGACTTTAGCCAGTTAACATGCAGGTAGTGTGGGAAGCAGCTCTTCACACAGATGTTAGGTAAAAAATAGACTGTTTAGAGTTATATGTGATGATTAGGATCACAACAAGATTACAACCTTATTCATATAAATAACCCAAGTCTTTTAAGACTATTGACCAAGAATAGTTATGCTAAACATGTACCTGAGATATTTGAGACAGGGAGGCAACGTAACACAGCAAGAATAGGACAACAGGTTTAGTACCTAGGTAGAGATTAGAGTTGTTGGTTCTTTTAGCCTGCAGTTCATCTGTCCTTAGGTCAGCTGTACCTCAGCAAGTTACTTGAGCAGTACGTAACCTTTATTATTCCTGTTTGCTTGCTCAGGAATCCTTGCAGTTTTTCAGCACCAAGTGTTATCACTTTAATCTAGTCTAATTAATCAAAATAGAGTCCTGGGCATGGAGCAGGGGGTATGTATTAGTTTGCACTTGAGCAACATTTGCTGTAATGTAGTGATGCTGGTATTGCCTAGTGGACAGCACTGGTGCCAGATGCAAAGAAACCCTGATAGCCTGATAGCTAGCCTCCTCATTATCAGAAGCATTCAGACTAGTTAGGTTGAAAGCAAGAGTCATTCAAGGCATAGTCAGAGCCAGATGCTGTCAAATGAAGCAGGCAGCTGATGATAGCAACACTATGTCCTGTGGTCTGTTTTGCCCATAGCTGCCCCCTGGAAAGATGAGCTGTCTGATGATGATGTCAGGAGGAATGATGGGGTGTGTGGCATGCAGGTAGCTGCAACTAAAAGTTTTCTCTCATAACTCTCACTCCTTGGAGCCCTTTGGGCACCTTGGGCAATGCGCAGACTTTATAAGTGAGGAATATACGACTTAAAGTTATAAAGTAATTATTTATGGGTTTACTATTTATGAACTCTGTACCCAATAGGAGGAGCTACTACTTGTACGAAGCATTAGTATGCCCATCATGATGTCTCTGGAGGACAGCCAGAACTCTTTCAGGAGGAGAAGGCTTGGTCCTTCCTGCTTTCTGGGGTTTATCCTTAGTGTGGCTGACTTGCCATATTCCAACCCCCTGTAATAATTTCTGCTTTTCATGTTCTTGATTTGCCTCTTGAATCCTTGAGCTGCAACCTATCCCTGTCTCAACGGTCCTTCCTCTTCAATTTTCCTTTCTTATCTCATGTGGCTCTGCTCTACAGACCATTTCAAAACTCTTTGGCACAACTGCACAATTTCTTCAGCAGCCTCAGCCACTGATATGCATCTGGGATGTACTAGACCTGGGCTGAACCATGGCGAGGGAAGGGATGTTACAGAGGGGGTCACAGAACAATTTACCCTCACTGTACCGCATCAAAAGTACACCTTGGACCAGAGACAGTGAACATTTTACCTTTTCCCTGAAACAGAAGACATTATTCCTTTCTCTCTCCCCCACCAGCAACTTCCCTCCAAGGCTCCCTAATGACATTAGTGGCAAGCTGGTCCCATGAAACAGCAAAATCCATTTTTATCACTGTCGCTGAAAAATCATTAGCTGCTTTGCTTGGAGCTTATTGTGGCAGTGAAAGCTGCAGTCATTAGCAAGGCAGTAGGGACAACGTGCCCTATGACAACACACAGGAAGCTTAGGGACGACTTCATATTTGAGATCCAAGATTATGTAGATATGATATGAAAATAATCAATCTCCTCTTGTTCTTCTGGTGTCTCTGAAATCTACCTTCTGCAAAGAGCCCCTTTCATTAAAGTTCTTCCAGTTTAGCACAACAGTATGCAGACAAAATCGAGTTCAAATGCTGTTTCCTTTCCTTAGCGAACTGCCTGTCAGGTGTCTGGGGAGGATCATCTCTACTAACATCCAGGTTACTTAGGTATCACTTCTTATCACTGAACAGAGAGAGCAGAGTTCCCCTTGAAGGACTGGAACAAAACCGAGGAAAAACCTGGGTCTTTGTCCTGTCATCTTTTGGGATCCAGTCTTACAGGAAGATAGAGTCCAATTTTCTAACTTTTAGTTTTAGGTGTGCTGAATGATTTTATGTGTATATATATTAATTTTGTTGCACAAACTAAAGTTAAATACAATAATATATTTTGCTCCAAGGCATAAAGTGGTTATTGAAAGAATGAAGGAAAAATTTCTGTGCCTCAGTATATGAGTTGCATAATGCTGTTGGCTAAATATAATTAATGAAGTCTTTGGAGCACCAGATGCTAGTTGCTTCAAGAAACAGAGCATAAAACAAAAAGTTACTGTCATCTGCCTAAAACTATATTGTATTTGTTTTGGTACTTGTCAGGTTCAGGACACTTCTCTTCAGTGGTTATTTAACTGAGGAGGTCAAAAATGTCAAAATACCTTTCTCAATCTGGCGCAGTAGAAACATTTGGGCTTCACTTTAGAGACGTTGAAGATGATGGGGATTTTGCCAATTACTCCAGTGGCAATAGAATAAGGTTTTTAATTGAAAACATGCAAACCATGATAAGAAAATCCCAATGTTTAACATGCAATTCACTGAAAATTCTCTTAGGTTTTAGAAACATCTGATGAAGATTTGGAAAAGAATCTATGCAAAGTCAAAATTTCTATATAACAGGCTCCTTCTACTTCATTTGTTTCCTTAAACAATAAATTCAATGCAGAAGTATTATTGAGCATAAGTGAATGAAAGGACTTATTTTAATATCTTATATAATCATTAAAAATCCCAGACAAATATAGCAAATTTTCCTACTTTAAGGTTGATGTAAACATGAAGTCCATCTTTATGCCTTTAGCCTTGTTAATATATAATTTTAAAAAAATATTTCAATGGTGTACGGGGAGGGTGGGTTTAAGAAAGTATAGTAGACATAGATGTAATATTTCCAACAAGAAGAAGGGTATGAAAACAGCTGATAGCAGAATTGTTTTATTGCTGGGAGGCTTCAGTGAAGTGCTCCTAGAGTGAAGAGTTCCCAGATCTTTCCATTTCACCTAGTAGAGATACAGTGCTTCACCTCCTCAGAGATAGCTTTTGCACCACTCATCTGAGAAGGTGGCTGGATTTGGTTGCCCTGTATTTTGTATACTTTGTAGGTTTTGGAACAATCTTATTTTATCTCTTCGCTTTCCCTGAGCTGCAGGTAGGAATGTCAGAAAGATTTAATGAGAACACAAGGAGCAGAGATTTTGGGTTCTAACATATTTTGGCACACTTTCACAGTCTTTTGGGGCAGTCATAACCAATTGCATGTGTGTATGGTTAGCTATCTGACATATAAAAGATAGCTGAACTAGACTTAAAATATTTTTTTTGCCCTGACAGCTTTAAAGTCAGTGGTATAAAAATCATATTCAGCACTGTTAAATCCAGCCTTCTCACCCCCACCACCAACACCCCCACCTTGTTCTGCTATTCAGAAACAGTGATGTTATACATCTCCCGGAGACCAACTGGTATCCAGAAATATTTTACTAAATATTGCATCCATATGTGCAGGTGTTGAAAGACGTTTTAGTAGGGCAAAAGTAAACTTCATGAGTGACCCATGGGCTTTTGTTTGCACAGCACTGCTGCACAGGGAAGGCCAGAGACAACAGTGACACCTTCTGATAAGAGGTGGATACATCTATTCCCTTGCTATATAGCAGAGAAGCAGGATGCTCTCTGCATCTGCAGGAATGGGTGGCTCTCACACATATTTCTAGTCTATTTCTGTAGTTTAAGTTATCTCCACAAATCCTTTCAAGCATAGCAACTTTCAGCGTGGTGCAAGTTTCAGCTAGAAAGAGATGGCAGAGAAGGAAAACACAGGAATGAAGACTGACAAAGGCCTCCACTGGCAGAATCTGTAAGGAAAAATGCAACTGTGTTGTTTCTATAGTGAGGTCTTCCACTTTTTAGAAGTAATAACGCCTAATACTAGTATTAGATACAGTAAGTCATCAGGTCATCGGTCACTGCAGATAAACACCCTGCAGAAATAGGCTTAGACTTGTTTTTGTTAAGGAATCATTTATAAAGAGAGACAGATTTAACTGCAGAGAGAGAGAGAGATAAGGTGTTGAAAGGACTAGATAATAAACACAAAGGCTTAAGCTAAGCAAAGTATATTTTGCTTAACACAGATGAGTTGTATCACATTGCTTACAGGGAGAAAACTTGAAATAAAGGACCTGTCTGTTCAAGAATCTAAAAAATGTTGTTCATTGAAGGGAGTGTAATGGGATTCTGTTTGCTGTGGGAAATCTGGGTAAAATACAATGCACTGATTTTCCATTCACATTACCATAGTCACAAAATCCCCTAAGCATTAGTGACAGCATTTTGAGCCTCGTGTTTTTGATTTGTCAAAATAAAGCACAAGTCTATGATCAGTGTGTGGTAGGAGTATGTTATAAATTCTAGCAAGAACGGGTAACCAGTGCAGATTAAGAGTAAATGGGGCTTGATATGCTCAGATCAATATCCTGCCCTTGTTCTCCTTACACTCGCATATCACAACCAGTCAGACTGCTTACAGCATTCGGATTCCTGTCAGAGTAGTTTCCTCCTGAAGCTCCAGAGGTGAACAACCAGGGGACACACTAAGGGACAGTGGTCATCTTTCAGCACATGCACCAGAGATGCTTTCCAAAGGAAAACATGGAAAGGGATGGTACATGCTGCATTTCAACCTGACATTGTATCAAATCTCAGCTGCAGTACATACATACATATATATATATATATATAGTATCTGGCAGCTGCAAAATACTTCTTTCTATCCCATACAAGAAATAAAACCCCTTAATTCTAGGATGAGGCATTGCAATTGTTTCCCCATTGAAAATACAGAGCTTCGGAGCTCTAGAGAACAGGGTTTTGAATAAGAGCAGATGCTTATCTCTTTCTTCAACTAAATTGCTATAGTAGTAATGAAAACTATTTGATTTAATGGAAGGGCCTATTTTTTATTTTTTTTTTTTTTAGGACTATCTATCTTTAATAGTCTAAATCCAGAATTTGTGAGTCTACTGACATATCACAGTTAAAACTTCCTGGAACTGCATATTTCTGTCAGCCTTAATATGTCTGCAAAGATGAAAATTCATCAGTTTTATTAGCCATGAACAAGAGATTGATAATTTGATTTTTTGCTACTGAATAGCAACATAGGTAGACACAGATACCAAGTCTCAGCCTGCTTAACAAGGCCCCTTTTTAAAGTAATTATACTAAAAATTTCTGAAATTTATTTCCTTAAGGCTTTTCTTCATGCAAAATTATAGAAGGAAACCACAGAATGTTTATTTAAATATGAACATTTTTCAGCCATGAAGGTATCTGAATCATACACTTTGCTTTACTTTTATTTTTTTTAAGCAGTGTATTAAAACTCAATAAGCTCAGTGTATTTAGAGTTCAAATTTAGGTATAGATTAAACATTTCGTTTAATTGCTGATCATTCTCCATTACTTAGGAACCCTCTGCAGGTATGAGAAAAATAGACCCTCTACACCCTGATGAAAAAACGTTTTTTTGGGGTGTATACCACCCTAGAAATAGACTTCAATATCGTTACTTGCATCCACAAGATTGCTGCATTCAACGCAGTACATTTGACTAACTTCACATCAAAAAACTTTAACAGTGAGACCCACATAACAAACATGGTGGCAGGGATATACTAAAACTAGCTTTAAACTATGGGCCCTGTTGGCCTCCCTTCTTAGCCAGGTTGTGGCATCTAGTTTGCACACCCTGTGGACGCTGATGGGTGCCTATAGCTTTGGTAATATATTCAGTCTGTGACCAGTTTAGATTCTTTTTCTCTTTTTTCTCATGTTATTTTTGCTTGCTTTTGTCAGCAGTTTTTTCACATCAGTACCTATGACTAGTCCCTGAACATTTTCCCCATGTTGTTTATTTTGGAAGGCTGAGCTTCATCCTGGCCTGGATCAGAAGCAAGTGGGCAGTGGTCTGAATGCTGCTAGGTCTTTCTCTAGCTTTATAACACCTGTGATCTTACCCTGCCTTCCCAGCACCATACCAACAGCACAGTAGCATCTGTTAGTGATGGGGTGAAAGCTTGCTAGTGACCATAAGCTCCAGGCCGTGGCTGTGGGGCTGCTCAGCAGTGGGGACTACAGGTCTTTAACAGAAGAAGAGGAATTACTGATGAAAGAGAACACCTTGACCATGAGAACAACTCTAGCAGTGAGCATGAAAGAGGCAGGAAGGCAAAAAGGATTCAGATCTTTTACATTATGCTTACAGAGGGATTTAAGGTGTATTAAATATTGGAGAAGAGAGTCAGAGAGGAGGAAAGCTTCAAAGACCACAAGTCAAGGAAGGAGGGAGGATTTGACATTATAAGCAGAGCCCCTGTAGGCAGCCTGCTGCTTCTGTAGATGGGAGATCCTTTGGAGGCTTTCAGAGCCCCATTTAAGGAGAGCAAGAGTGCTCTTTTCTTTGTGTCAGAAGGTAGGTTGGGATTACTGGAGAATTTCTCTATTATTTGAGAACTTTAGTCAGCCACAGCTCAGCCCATGAGGGAGTCCATCTCCTAAATGAGATTTTTAATAGCAGAACATCAGAACACTATTCTCTGAGCTTTACACAGGACCTGTCTGACTTCTAATGTTTTTTTGTGGTCCCCTGCACTTTCTCATCAGCATCATCCTGGTGCTGTGTTCCGGTTTCAGACTTCTTTGAGGTTCAACATAGAAAGGATAAGTAATCTTTCAGATTTATTTCTTTCCTTTTCTACCACTTTGCCACATGCCAGACTTCATCCTTCTACCACATTTTCCCCTCCCAGGCCTCTTTGAACTGCTTTTTCCATGGAACAGGTCACTCTTTAGCAGACAGGTTGAATATGTATTCCCTGTAATCAGGCCAGCAGAATAAATCTGGTGTTGCCAGGCTGTATTACATCTCTGCATCCCTGTAGGAGAATCACATCCTCCTTCTGTTCCAAAAAATAATAATAAAAATAACTAAAAAATAAAAAGGCCTTTTTTTTCCCTTGACAAAGTCAAGTTTAAAACCAGCACTTTTCTTAGTTTTTTTTCTTTTTCACATCATGCATTCATATAATTATTTCCTGTATTTAATTTGTACTGAAGCACTGATTTTACTCTGTTTGTGCGCAGGGTAACACCAGCGTTGCTTAGAATTGGGAAAGAAACATCCTTCTAAAGAACAGTTAGAGTCAAACTCCAGCTGTTCAACCTTTTCTGAGGACTGCTTCAGCAACATCTCCCCAAACTGCAGTATCAGCAGCAGGGTATACATTCTGGTATTTGTTAATTGCCTCTGTGAAGAAAATCACTAATCCTCATTGCAGGAGTTTCAGACTGAAGCTGTCTATCAGGATAAGCACTGGGAACCTACCAAAGGGGCCTGATTTGTGCGGAATATTATATCCAGTAACAAGTTTAATACAGGCAGCTTTCTTTTTACATCGGTACTCTGCCTCAGTTTGGCTTCCATAGTTTCCTCTACATTTTTTATATGACATAAGCCTGGATATGAAAAGCAAGCTTTGTCATAGCAGTGGTTGGTTTTTATTGCACACTTGCATCACTGACTGCTACAATTACTGCAGCTGTATATTATTTCACCATCAACAACACTTTTTGCACAAATGACATTTGCTTATTTTTCTAAGGAGTACAGTATCCTATTCTAATGAATCATATATATCAGAAAAATGTAGAGAACAGTACTAGCTTTTCCATGTTTTTCCACATAGCTTATTTAACTAGACCGTGAGGTATCAATTTATTCTCTGATGTAAACTTTCACTTTTAGAATGTAAGAAAACAGTCACAGACCATAACTACCTCTGCTAATATTTTGAAAAATGTATTTTAATTGTCCAGAACATCACAGCAGCTCTACTAAAAATTCCTTTGTCTAAACCTTGTATCACATCAAATACAGAGAAATGCAGATGATTTGTCCATGGGGCAGTATTTCATATATTAGCAATTATTAAGTTTTCAACTTCAAAACATTTTGTTGATATGAATTCATCCATAGAGAAAAGCAAGGAAGCTTCCAATATTAACAAATGTAAATCTTTAAATCAAAGCACCCAGCATTACACCCTTAGAAAAGTCCAGCTGTTATTTTCTATGGAACAGTTGGAATGACAATTATTATGCTCCAGAGCTGCCAGCCATTACCATCTCACATGATGAAAGATGACAAAACTAATAAAGAAAAAAATACAGAACAAACTAACACCATGAGAAAGCTCAAAGTATTATGTAGAATAGTGCACAGTAAGTTGTCAAAGTATGAGAGCACTAGCAAGGCATACAACTGTTAGACTGGGCAAGATCCCAATGGGCCAGAACAAGACGTCCTTTGATGGGGTTACTGTAAAATTGGAGCAATATCAACATAACAAAGGTGAGCCAATTTCGGAATGGTTTACTATGTAGTATATAGCAGGGCTCTTCCACTTAGTTTCCTACACTGTACCTTTTCCAGAAATGCAATGACATTTGTATGTGACATAGAAGAATTCAACATCCATTAGTCTGCTGTCATAGACTCACAGGTTGGCAGGATACAGCAATGCCCCTTCTAGGGTCATATATTTTCGTTCCTCTTTTAATTACCATAAATGCTTTCATACATTTCTGACTTTGACAGAGAAAAACTGCAATCTCAATAAAAGTATTGAACCCTGAAAATTAGACTCAAATTTATGTGGCAGTTTAGGAACATGATGCCTTGTTCCAACAGACACACATTTAGGAAGCATTGGCAAGACATTACATAATTAGGTTGCTCACGATTACAGCACACTGCTGCACCATCTAGAGAGTTCAGAATGACTCAGTCTCCTCATTTTTATGATGCATCATAAAATATTTTTTCTTTCATTGCTGTGCTTCCAATATTCTTATAGCCTAATGTTTCTTAATTTGAACCTATTTTCCAGGTCGTCAATTCAGTTGTCCAATGCTATTGTCCTAAGGATTTACAACCAGTTCATTGTTTTACAAGTAATACTTTTCCCTGCTTCTAGTTTTGCCTTAGCTTCTGCAATCTGAAAACAATATTTCTACTGTGGTCATATAAACTGCATCACTCAATGTAATCCTGTCACACTGAGCGAGCCCAGTTTTATTTGACAAATGAAGTACATGTTTCCAGATGCTCAGATGTTTTACATAATGGAACGAAAACAAATCAGATCAAATCGAATCAGATCAAACTGAATCTGAGAACCACCCTTCCCAGAAAGCTTGAGTTCTGAAGTACTTCTCTACCCAGAAATTATTCCTTACTGCATTCATTCATACCACGAGTAATGTAAAAAGTTTAAAGTCCCAATCAAGTAAGCAGGAACCTTGGCTTTGCCTCTCTTTTTTTACCATAGCAAACTCTATCACCACATTCCACATTCCTCAAAACTTATGCCTTGAAGTCAGAACAGGGCGCAGAGCAGTCCCTCTAGGGCTGGTGGATCAGTAACAGCTCAGAGGACAGAGGAGCTGTGTTTCCCTGTCCATCATCTTCTGTGATGTTCATAGGTGAGACATGTTGCCTTCTCAGCAGTAGCCAAATTGCTTTTTCAGTAGTACCCATAAGACTTCAAAGCAGGTTGCATCACTGTACTGGTTTTGGCTGAATTATCTTCCTGGAGGTTTGTATGGGCCTATTTTGTGGATTTGTGACCAAACCCAGTGTTGATAACACAGGGCTGTTTTAGCTTTTGTTGAATGGTTCTTGCACAGGGTCAAGGCCTTTTCTGTTTCCCAGACTGCCCTACCAGAGCAGATTGGGGTTGCACGAGAAGCTGGGAGGGAACACAGCTAGGACAGCTGACCCCAGCTGACTGAAAGGATATTGAGCAGCATATGATGTCATGCTCAGCAACAAAATATGGGGGAAAGAAGGAGGAAGTGGGACATTTGTAATTATGGTGTTTGTCTTCTCAAGTAACCATTAGGTGTGATTGAGTCCTGCTGTCCTGGAAATGTCTGAACACCTGCCTGTTGATGAGAAGTAGTAAATGAATTGCTTGTTTTGCTTTGTTTGCATGCCCAGTTTTTGCTTTACCTACTAAACTCTATTATTCTCAACCCATGAGTTTTCTCACTTTTACTCTTTTGATTCTGCTCCTGCTGGAGGGGAGAAAGCAACAGTTTGCGTGGGGCTGAGCTGCCTACCAGAGTTAAACCACAACAATAAGAGACAGAAAATATTTAAAATTCTTCTGCAAAAGAACAAAAATAAACCCAAATTAGCAAACATTTAGCCATAATGTGCCAGATTAAAACATTAGAACACAGCGAGAAACTGAGAAAAAATACTATGGAGAATCTAGATGATTAATGTAGGTGAGGAGAAAGATTCTGAAAAGAAAAGAGATGGATAAAAGCCTGTGACTCTTCCAAGTATAAAGGAGAAGAAGATCTAAGGTGTGAGACTTTGTACAGAATGTGTAAATTCCTCATTTTGTCCATATCAGGTCTAAGTGGAGACTAGACAGAGGAATCCTCTTCTGAATACCTTGCAACTAGATTTTTTAAAAAGTAGATTCCAAACTTTGCTGCTATCAGTTAATAAGTAGTCTCCAAGTGACTATAAAATATCCCTACATGTATGATCCTTAAATGAGATACACGCTCAGCCATCTGAGTCATCACTTGCCAAACTGTGCAAAAATAGTGTGCCATAGAGAGATGGTGGGTAGCAACATACACAGATGCTGCTTTATCCTGACATCCAAAGTTCTGAAGCCAGATTTTTTTTGTTTTAAGGGTGGGGGGAAAATATTGCAGTCATTTTCTGTGTGTTTACAAACTGGGCCTTGTCCTTTTCTCTCTTGCCCTTGAACCCATTTCTTCCATCAGCCATATCTGTTTTGAGTAACACCCTTTTCAGCCACCACAAAAGCCTGTCCATGCCTTCATGCGCACAGTAACATGGCACAAAAATAACTTTTTCTTTTCCAGTGGCAAGGAAGGCAAATAAAGAAGTAAAGGTAAAGGAAATAACCTGGAGAAAGCACGCACTTCATGGTCAAGCCTGAAGGAACAGGGAATGATGCATGCCATGTAAAACATCAGCAGCAGATCTCCCAGACAACCCTGGAGCAGCAGTAAGGAGGGAGCTGGCTAGAGAGAGGGTTTTAGCAGACTGTTCTGCTGAAGCAGATTGAGCTTCACAGGCTTGATATCTCACAATAATAGATGTAACATGAAAATCACTTCCAAAAGCATACACGAAATTAAAGAAGTTGGACAAGAAAAACTCATATCTATGTAAGGATGGAGTAATATATGTTGTCTTCTGAGTAGCTACAAGTAGATTGAGAACTATAGCAATGAAACTGAAATTAAATTGGATCATGAACAAGAGCTTTGGCAGAGGAATCACTGAAAATTCTTCAAGTCTTTTGGGCATGATTGATGATAGACTTATAGACAGAAATGACATAAAGAATATGAAATCAAAGTTGTGTCAGGTGTCAGATAGGTGATATTAGGGGTGAATGTGAGACATAACCTGAGGATAATAAAGCTATGTCTGTGTCTATGCTTCCAGAACAAATGTCATGACCCCAAAATATATGGGCATTGTTTAGTGTAAGGTGCCCATGGCAGGGGGGTTGGAACTAGATGATCTTAAGGTCCTTTCCAACCCTAACTATTCTATGATTCTATGATTCCATGATTGAGTCATAATGACCTTTCTATATGACATTATCTCATCTACTGTATTCTCATTTGCAGAAAGTGGCAGTTCTATCTTCTTTAGCTTTCTATAATTAGTTACAAAGTGCTGCACTACAAATCTGAAGGGCTGTTACTGGATCAAGATTTCTTTGCATAGTTTTCCTTCCTAGTGTCTCTGAATGCCTTATTAACAGTTTTTAGCTCATTTACATTTAATTTTAACTTGTGTTAGAATTCATGTATTCCATTGATATACTAATCTGTTTCTCAGTTTATGTCAATTTGGGAACTTGCTACATCCCTGAACATTTTGTGCACAAATTAAAACTGTTTAAACATGACAATGTTTTATGACATGTTTAACAAATTAATTGCAAAAGGTTAACAATTTCATTATGAACTACTGAATTAATTTATCAATATAACTTTATTAGTACTGTTTTTCATAATCCACATTTGTTGCAAAAGATAGTGGAAAATTAAAAACAAAGACCTGGAGTCAAGCTTCATTTAGAATCCAAGAATCATAGAATAGTTAAGGTTGGAAAGGACCTTAAGATCATCAAGTTCCAAACCCTTGCCATGGGCAGGGACACCTCACGCTAAACCACGTCACCCAAGGCTCTGTCCAGGCTGGCCTTGAACACCTTACCTCTAGGTAGTCTGTATTTCATCAGTATAACATGAATCAAATAAGCTCAGTTAGGACAGTCATGACAAGAAAAATGTGAATTTTTTTTCAGGTTGGTTAATGCAATAAAGTAGAAAATGCATGTGGTGTTTCTGTCATATAAATAGTCTGCACTTTTTTGTATCCTTTCAGTCTTATAACTACAATGTAACCAATGTAATATTTTTTATCTTTTCTACATATAAGAACTCAGTCTCAGATGATATCTTACCACTATCTATGTGTGTCAGTTTACATTTGCTAAAGAAAATTAATGTATTATTAGCACAAAATGGATCAAAGTGTAATTCTGGTGCTCTGGAGCCTTAAGAAATTCGATCCTTTATCAGTGAAGTCAATATGACTGCTCCAATGTGCTTAAGTTAGAACAGGAGTGGTCCTCTGGTAGTTTGGGGCTTCAGTAAAGATATTTGAATAAGCTTAATTAAACACAAGATAAGTCATTAAACTAAAATATAAATAAGAGAGAGCCTAAGAGAAACACAAAATGTGAGATGATAAAGTAAAACAAAAAGCTCATTTATTTTCTTTCTGTGGACTGTTGTTTGGTTTTTTTTTTTTTGTGGCTTTTTGTTGCTTTGGGTTGGTTGTTTGGGTTTTTTTGATAGTGTGATGTCCTGAAATTTTGGGGAAAATAGATACCAAGTGTCACTTAGTAAACCAGGCTCAAGGGTTTTCTCAAATCAATGGTCCACTGCATATACAAAAGGGAAGGTTGTTCCACTATCCCCTGAACAGGGTAGAACAAGAATGATCAGCATCAGAGCATGCCATGGGCTGCAGTCAGGGCAGAACTGTGAAAGAACAGAAAACAAGAACTCAAAATTAAGTGTTCTGTCATAGAAGCATCATAAATTACCAATATCATGTCTATTGTCCTTCCTGTCTCTCTCTCTCTCTCTGACTCAAAAAAGCCCCAAACCACTAATCCTGGACCAGCAGTAAATTTATGGTCACTCAGATTTTGCGCTAAGTCATTTCAGTTGGGGTTTGGTTTTTTTTCTGGATTTTCATTTTTCAGTGAAGAAAACCTTCTTAAAGGAATATTCCTACAAGTGGCAGCCTTAATAGCAAAAGCTTCTCCCTGAAACTTGAGAGTAAAGACTGGAATAGACTAATCAGATGAGGGCAAGAGTTAAGATTTTTATTCAGCAGATTTCCAGCAAACTGTTCATGTAAGAAGACAACAAATGGGGAATGTCTTCCTCTGATAGAGAAATATCTAAGTCTTAACAAATGTACATATATGCCATCCTCCTGCCACACACATTTTCTATCTACTAAAGATATATGTACACAAACACATATATATATATGTATTAACTTGTGTGCCTGTTATCTAGTCACAAGAAAAGAGAGAGGACTCCTAACTGTTCAGGTTTTCTTCCTATCAAATCCATATGCAGATTTGTTACACTTTTCTGTTTGGTTTTTCTCTCTGCACTTTCCCTCTGCTCTACAGCTACCACCAGGGCAGAAGCCAGAGCTCTTCTCTGGTTCTGCTCTTCTGGCCCCACTGGAATATCTTAATTTCACAACCTGGAAAATAGCAGTTGCCATCAATACATTTTACAACCAATCATGATACAGAAGTATAGGATATATGATTAGATGGACTGAAGATAGAATAATAGAAAGTAGGATTGGAAAAGAGATCAGGAGATCATCTATTCTGTAGAAAGACAAGAGCAGCCTATCTACTGCTAGACTTTAAAAGATCATTTGATTTCTTCTAGCCATATTTCAGAGAGAAAAAAATAAGAAAATAAAAACCCAAACACCATGACAAAAAACCCCACAAACTTCTCCAGACAGCATTTTACTAGTGACTAGTCTGCCTGCTATAATGCATTTCCTAATCCCTAATTATTTTACAAATTAATCCTATTGCTTCTTATTCTAGCTAAAATAAATAAGACAGTTTATAATCAGAATCTTTGAAATTAACTTTCCATGTATTGAAAATCTGCTGTCATGAATTTTTTAAACTAAAAACTCAGCTCATTCAGATTTTCTTTAGAAATCATGTTATTTAGTCCTCTGATCATTCTTGCTGTTGCTTTTCTCCAGCTGGATCTTCTCCAACTGCTTTTGTATCAAATCCAAATAAGAGATTTATTCCAAATCTTACTGTATAGATATTTGTACATACTTGTGTGATATTCATAGGTTGGTTCTATTTTGCTTTGTTGTTTTTAGTTTTGTGGGGGCTTTTTAAAGTAGTTTTAGGTGTGTTCACTCTGTTGTCTACTACACCTCCCAGATCCTAGACAGATGCTCCCCATTTTCTGTACATATGATTGTTTCTACCTAGTATAAAAATTCACATTTGATTGAATTACATCTATTTTCCCAGGCCACTTCTCCAGTTTGTCAAAATTTTTTTGACTTCTAATCCAGTCCTTCTAAAATCCTGTCTTCAATGTCCTTCCATCATGATTTCCATGCTGGAAATTATTCCATTCCAACATGGAATGATTTGCAACTTTTAAAAGCTGAGTTCTCTACTCCACTATCAAATGTTGCCAATTAAAGTACTGAATGGCCCAGAACATCTGCTTCAGTTTGAAGACATACCACTGACATGAGTCCTTAAATACATTTTTTCCAAACTGTTATCTGCAGAGTTTACTTTCCCTTTTTTTACCAGTTACCTGGTGTGTATCAGATGGGTATCCTAGTTTTTACCAAAAACTTTGCTTTTCTAGCATTCCTGACAGGGTGAACCATAGTACCTCTTCAGCAGATAATACCCCTTTTTTTATTTCATCATGGCTGTAAAATTATTGAATTCTGCAAACTGTGGGTCCTCCCCAGTATTTTTTCGAGTTGAGAAAGTTTAGTTTGTAGGTGAGATTAAGACAGGAACTCAGACATAACAACTGATTACAGCAGGCGAGTATTTAATTATAAGAAAGGGTTTTAAACCCAAGGGAATGATAAAAAGCTCCTCAGAAGTTAAGAGTATTTCTTCTAAACTTCATGCTTAATCTCTTGACAGTATATCAGATTTTTTGTCCCATTTTTTATCTGTCACTTCTCCTGACAGGATATTTGTCCCATATGTTTGGGAAGTACCAATCACCCCATGGGTGCCAGTATAATGCAATCATTAACAATAAGAGCAAAGAAACATTATGAGTTAGATTTATTAATTTATTTTCTTCATGACATCAATAGATTTTAATACTTGGTAAGTACAGTCAAATTCTTCATTTAGACAGTATCTTTTTTCATATTTTAGTTCACAACATATTATTTATACAGAGAAAGAAAGAAAGAAAGAAAGATAGAGAGATCTGCCATCTGGAAAACTAAAAGATTTAAAGACAGCCAACTCTGGAACTGAATTTCCTTGGTTGCCTTGTTTATGATAAATTGTATTATGAGCATGTCAGATAAAAATAACAGAATATTTTAGTTTTTTTGTCTGGAGTTTTCCTTTAAAGGATTTTTGTTTTGAGTTTCCTTTCATTCCATATGTATATTTCAAACAGAAAATCATAAATAAAATTTGTGTTATAAAAGCACTGTTATGTACAAAAGGAGAAATCAAAATGAAACTGATATATTACACATGAGATTCTGATCAGTGTTTGTGTCTCCTCTATATTTCTTATTGTAAATCAATTACTCTTGACAATACATAGGTAGAAGGATACTGAAAATGCTGTACATATATTTATAATTTTTAAAACACATAAGCTTATGCAGAAATTTGAAACAGTGCAGGCTATTGACCAGTATGTGTGCAGGTATATACTGTTGCTTCCTTCAGCCTCTCAGCCCCTCCACCCTCTCGTATTTGCAAGTTGTTTTATTGACTTCTCTGAAGAGAAGTAATTTTTCTCTGTGTTCACACAGCAGTTAACACAATGTAGTCAGGACCTAAAATTGCTATCATCAGAAATTATATGTATTACACACTCAAGGTTTTAGGACTGGAGAAATTTTGCTTCAAAGAAGGCTTTGCATAAAGAATGACCCAAAATCATTGATGAGCCAGACGTGGTTATACAGAATCCAGAAAGTCTAAAAGGCTTTGGGTTTGGCACATGGTTCGGTTTGCACCAGTTAATCTCACCACTTAATATAAATCTCCATCTATTTCTTACGCACTGATGGTACTGAATACTAATTATGACTTCCCTTTAATGTAACCTTTATGTTTTGCAGCAGAACTTAGACTTTGGTTTGTAATTTTGTATTATTATTCCCTCATTTCTTCTCAGACTGCTTCTGTGGGCATAAGAACAAGCTTACTAAGAGTTGGATGAGTGGAAGACAGTAAAATATATCTTACTTTGTAATATTTCTTTTCATCTACAGCAGCTGGACTGAGGGAAAGATTTTCTGTTAAACTTTGAATGAATTCACTAATGGTTATCATAGCTATCGACAAGATAACTGGTTCCAGCTTTTGCACAGAAATAGCTGCTACAGTTTTTACTTCCCACAAAAGTTTCCTCCACACAGCAGTGAAAGGGGTAAATGGCTTTTTTGAACACTGCTGTTCACACACATGCTAGCTCTAGCTCTCTATCTAGTGAGATCAATTTTTGGGGTGGTGTGCTTCCAAACTTCATAAATATGGCCAGAAATGATGCCTGTTCAATCACCAAATGTTGCAGGATATCATCTACTTGTCTACATGTTTTAACAGCTTTCCAGTTCACAGCTGGTTTTCCTGTTATTCTTTATAGGGCATTATCCCAAAATTGCTGTGGTAATTGTGAGTATTATTACAAGGAGACTGTCCAGCTAAGTGCTGAACAGAAGATAATAATGCAGATTAAAATGTTTTGGTGTTGTACTCCCCTTCAAATGAAGATAAAATCATGCTGTGACTGCTAAGACAACCAATACGTAAGTAATCCAGTAGTGTAAAGTACAAGGCCAAAATGTATTATAAAATTTTATAAAGATTGTAGCATTTTGTGTTGATAGGTCCTTCATACGACAGCTCTTTGCAGTGTGTGACCTCCTCTATGAAATGTTTGTTTTGAAGAGCCATTGTACATAGTATGCATTTCAGTTTAAGAAGGAAGTGCAGCAGGAGGGCCAAAAGACCTCTTTGGATGGATAAGGAGCTACTGAGGAAAACTCAAATGAAAAAAGAGGCTTATAAAGTATGGAAGCAAGGACAGGGAGCCTGGGAAGAGTACAAGGATGCTGTCCGGGAAGCTAGGGACCAGGTTAGGAAAGCTAAGGCCCAGTTAGAATTAAACTTGGCTAGAGATGTTAAGGATAAGAGGAAGGGACTCTATAGGTACATAGCAAATAAAAAACCAGACTATGGACAACGTAGGCCCCCTGAGGAAGCTCTCGGGAGAACTGGCTACACAGGATTTGGAGAAGGCTGAGGTTCTGAATGATTCTTTGCCTCGGTCTTCACTGGCAAAGGCCACACTGGCTCTGACTGCACCACCCAAGTCTTGGAAGGCAGACGCAGGGACTGTGAGAAGACCTTGGGCCCACTGTAGGAGAGGAACTGGTTCGAGACCATCTTAAAAATCTGAACATGCACAAGTCCATGGGTCCTGATGAAATCCATCTGCGGGTCCTGGAGGAGATGGAAAATGAAGCTGTTAAGCCACCAGCCATCATATCGGAAAAATCATGGCAGTCAGTTGAAGTTCCCGACAACTGGAGAAAGGGAAATACAACCCCCATTTTCAAGAAGGAGAAAATGGATGACCCAGGGAATTACAGACCACTCAGTCCCAACTCTGTACCTGGCATAATCTTGAAGCAGATTCTCCTGGAAGGCATGCTAAGGCACATGAAAATCAACAAGGTGCTTGGTGACAGCCAGCGTGGCTTCACTAAGGGGAAATCCTGCCTGACCAATTTGGTGGCCTTCTATAATGGGGCTACAGAACTGATGGACAGGGGTAGAGCAGTTGATGTCATATACCTGGATTTGTGCAAAGTGTTCGACACTGTCCCACCCGACATCCTTGTCTCTAAATTGGAGAGACATCAATTTGATAGATGGACCACTTGGTGGATAAAGAACTGGCTAGATGGCCACATGCAAAGAGTTGTGGTCAATGGCTCAATGTCCAGCTGGAGACCTGTAACGAGTGGTGTCCCTCAGGGATCGGTGTTGGGACTGGTCTTGTTCAACATCTTCGTCACTGACATGGACAGTGGGATTGAGTGCGCCCTCAGCAAGTTTGCCAATGATACCAAGCTGTGTGGTTCGATTGATATGCTGGAGGGAAGGAATGCCGTCCAGAGGGACCTTGACACGCTTGTGAGGTGGGCTGATGCCAACCTCATGAAGTTTAACCATGCCAAGTGCAAGGTCCTACACCCGGGTCGGAGCAATCCCAGACACAACTACAGGTTGGGCAGAGAAAAGATCCACAGCAGCCCTGCGGAGAAGTACTTTGGGGTGCTGGTCGATGAGAAAATGAACATGAGCCGGCTTCAGTGTGCACTTGCATCCCAGAAAGCCAACTGTATCCTGGGCTACATCAAAAGGAGCATGACCAGCAGGTCAAAGGAGGTGATCCTGCCCCTCTACTCTGCTCTTGTGAGACCTCACCTGTGAGTCTTGTGTACAGTTCTGATGTCCTTAACATAAAAAAGGACATGGATCTGTTGGAACAAGTGCAGAGGAGGACCATGAGGATGATCAGGGGACTGGAGCACCTCCTGTATGAAGATAGGCTGAGAAAGTTGGGACTGTTCAGCCTGGAGAAGAGAAGGTTGCGTGGAGACCTCATAGCAGCCTTCCAGTATCTGAAGGGGGCCTATAGGGATGCTGGGGAGGGACTCTTCATTAGGGACTCTAGTGACAGGATGAGGGGTAACAGATTAAAAATTAAACAGGGGAAGTTTAGATTGGATATAAGAAGGAAGTTCTTGAGTGTAAGGATGGTGAGTCACTGGAATGGGTTGCCCAGGGAGGTTGTGAATGTACCATCCCTGGCAGTGTTCAAGGCCAGGTTGGATGAAGCCTTGGGTGGCATGTTTTAGTGTGAGGTGTCCCTGCCCATGTCAGGGGAGTGGAACTTGATGATCTTAAGGTCCTTTCCAACCCTAACTATTCTATGATTCTATGATTCTAAGTTCACAAAGAGGGATAGCATGGACCACGGGGAGCTGCAACCCACTCCTGTATTTTAGAAAAGCAATTTCATTACTGTTATGCATTGGCCTACATGGTTTTGAAATTCTGAAGCAGTAAAAGCTACTCCTGTTTTGCTCAACCCAGCAGTCTGAAATTTCAGAAGATGTTAAAGACTTCTTCAAGTTGAACATGTGAAAATTCAATTTTTCCAGTTTCTTAGTGAAAGTGAAAATAAAGGATTTTATTAATTCCTAAGAAATGCTGCTTCTATTAACAACGTTTTAGTCTCTTTGGTGGATCAGTATGAATACTATTTTCTTTTATATGAAATAAGAAATATTTGCACTATTTTATATCTGTCAGGATTAAGAATACTATCTTTATGTCTCATTATAATCCATTCACCAGATCTCAGACCATGGGTACCCTAGAAATGTCAAAACTCCACGTGATGTCTCTGCTGGATTTTGCATTTAGACACCTGGAATAGCTGAAAAGGTGTTAAATCATGTGCTACAACAAGAAAGCTCCCCCTTGACTACGTAACTGCAAGGGTTACCTCAGAAGAACACATTTTTTCCCAAATGCACGGAAAAAATTAAACTCAGTAAATCACTTCTCTATCTGGTTTTGTGTGGGGTGTTTTTTTTTTCTAAATTTCCCCAAAACGAGTCAAATGTACTCATTATCTAAAATAACAAGTTTTGAAGGAATCACAAGCTCCCATGACAGAGGATGGACCACTGTCATGCCAGTGGGGTTTGTGTATTTCAGGATCTGAGCTTTGTGAAAGAGGAAAGATTAGAATAAATGTTTAGTATGGAGGCTGATAACAGTGCCTCAATTATAGTTCAGGATGCATTTATATTTTTGCAAATTTTGGTGCTCAGAAAGGGAGTTTAAAGTTTAGAATTCAAAACTTTGTTCTTCTTGTAAGACAGTGTTTTGTTTTGGGAATGTCTGATGTGCTTTCATATGCCTGAGATGTCACACTATTTTAATACTGAACTCACTCAGATAAGGATAAACAAAATAAGGGTAAACACCTTTCTTTGTCTAGTTAGGAAGAGAATTTTCTGGTAGACTTCTTATTAATATGTGCATTGTACTGAACAGGACATTGTGAACTAAGTTTAGGTTCTTAAGTCCTATTGTGGGTAAGACTAGGATTTAGCAACCTGTGTGAGATACCAAAATTGATCAAATGTTCTGGATTGAGCAACCTGTGTGAGATATCAAAATTGATCAAATGTTCTGTATTTATACCACAAGAAATTAGGAATAATTACACTTGCATTGGGGAAAAGAGGGAGCAATACATCATGGAAACATAGCTAAGAATTTAGAAATGCATATGCTTTTGGCAGTGGAAATGATGAATCATTGGATGAAACCACCCATGGGAAAGGATAGCTTCTCTTTTAGTGGGTCAAGAATGGATGCAGTTATAGAAACTCTATATGCAATTCAGCATAAATCTATACTCCTGAGGTCAGCACTGGGGTAACTGGATGAAATTCCATGCCTAGCAACAGAGCAAGGATCTGGTTAGGTGATGAATTGGTGCTTTCTAGACTGAGAGCTTAAAAATTTAAGAAATCCACAAGCCACATACTCTTGTAGGAGATGAATGTCATTCACCCAGCATGTGCACAATGAAACTAGGAGTTATCTCCCCATGAGTAATGGCTAACAGTTCCTATTTCATTTTATTTACAGTCAAATGCATTGTGACTCAAAAGCCCATTCAGAAATTTCTTTCATTCCCAAGTAAGTTGTGCTATCTCTCCAGCAGATTAACATTTTAAGTGCATGAAAACACTAAAAGACAAATTACAATACATAATTTGTCCTGCTGAAGATAGTGCAAAGTGGCAGCAGATTATCTACTGCCACTTAGTATTGCTAGACTACTGCAAGCATAGCTCTTCATTTGCCTAGAAAGATGTTTTCAGTTTTATGTTTCATACATCTTGCACAAAACCCCAATACTACTGTGAATGTAGCAGGGATAACTTGATAATTTAAGGAGTAGACAGTGAAATATATTAATGTTTTACACACCACATGGTGGTAATTCCAAATGCAAAACTTTTTGTTAAAAGCAGTGAAGGAAAAAAAAAACCCATGTGGGGATATTTTTACGCAGCAGCCAGTGTTTTAAGATATTTAATACAAATGCACAACAAGGTTTTTTGAAGTGACTCAGACATATCCTCAAAACTTACAGCACTGCCAGCTTCTTCCAGTGTCTTTAGAATGCTGTAAACCTACAGAATGTTAAAAGCTTTTTTATAAATAAACCTAAATCTGAAAACCTATCCTTTTTCATTTTAGAAAACTATTTTTCCAGACTAAAAGATTAGTCCCAAATGGAAAGGAGAAGTCTTCAATTCCTCTCACAGAGTGTATTTCACATCACTCACTCATACACATTTCTGAAAAGAATCTAGGTGACAAACCCTCACCCTGTAAGACTGTCAATTCTAATCTATCACCTGAACAACATACATACTTTATAAAGAGAGATTCAGAAACCTTTTTCTACTTTTCTACTTTCTTTTTTTTTTTTTTTTTTATAAACTCTGGACTTTAGTGAAACTTAAATCTATTCTGTTTTCTCAGTGTGAATATGTTGCTTAGGGCCAAGATGAAACAGATTTATTCCTCCACAAAATGCCAATTCATAAGGGGAAGACTATACACTTTCCAAATTAAGAAATGGAAATGGCAATATCAATTTTATACCTTACAACAGATATTTGTGCTATATTAAACTTTAGTTAATCAAATTTGGGTAAAGGAAAATAAAAAAAAAATAAACTGACTTTGATACCTCCTGATTGGAAACCCAGCTGTAATGAAGTCAATGGAAAAAAATACAGTTAAGCCTTCAGAGACCTAAGGGTTCTTATGTCCATTTCACAGTACATATGGTGAAGATTAAGAAGTAATTATATTCAACTTCTCCAGAATTCTAGAGCCAATGCTGTGCCATGCTAAAATCACTCTTGTACATTAATTTGAAGTTTTGATAAAACCCAGTATTTCCTATAGAATTCTGTGGTTTTCAAGTTCTCATTCTAGAAAAAAGCCTTCTTTGAGGCTCATAAAATATTCCAGGTTTTGTGTCCATGTTCAGTGCATGTTCCTGCAGGTAAAATTGGCAACTGGATAAATCATACGAGGAGTTGCAGTCCTGTATTTTCAGCTACAGTCCTTGTAGTCAGTGAGAACACGGGTCGAGGGTGAAAGGATGCAGGCCAAATGGCTGCAGGATGGATTCCTTTTTATAGGGTCAGGCTCTCTTAGAACCCTCCCAAATGTGATATTCATTTGCAGGGTATCTGAAGATCCCCCCAGATTCAGCTTACATTGTGCTTTGACAGGTGACCCAGTGTCAGTTACTGTCTCTGAGCAGCTGATCTTCACATACTCAGGGCAGGCAACAGGGAAAACATCCCTCACCTTGGTGGAGCAGGATCCCCTGCTTTGCCCCTGGGCTGTTTGCTCAAGTGGTAATGAGCTGTCAGTTCCTTCTATTTTTTGAGTTGTTTTGAGACAAACACTAAAAGGGTCTCTTGATCAACACAGGTCCCTGCTCAACTGTTGCAGAAGTTAATAAGAAGTGGAAGAAACAAGTCACAGAAGAGAAAGGTCAATCTTTAGTAGGCAGAGGCTGTTGTGGAGAACTGTGTTAAATCTTTAGTTTTATGTGAAAGCTTCTATGTCAAGAAGAGTAGGCTCCGGACTCCAGTATTGCACAGGTAGCCACTGCTTCCATGTGTCTCATATTCCATATGTCTCATTCCATGCCATCTTTCTCAGCCCCTTTGGGCTCACAATCATAGAGGCAGAAGTTGCTAGTTGTTACCTGGAGCAGAACAGTGGGAGAAATGAAATGATAACAGAGGAACAGCTTAACTACTTTGCCCATAGCTGGTATAGGAGGCAGGACTGGGGATCTGGCAATGGGATCACAGTGTCCCCTTCCAGGTCAAGGTTTTCTAAAGTACTCTGTTCCCCTCCAAGTCGCCTTCAAGCACAACACAGAAATAAAAGGAAGGGATACTCAGCAGTTCCTGTGTAGTGGTCATTAAATCATCTCCCTTACAAGTTTATTCATTTTGCCCTTCCTTTTATCTTCTCTTGCATTTTGAACTTTATGGATTCTTTTTAGTAAGCTGCTACCCTAACTGTGAAGCATGTAAACACTTGCAGCCAACCCTGTTTTGAATGGAGAAGACCTGAATGCATAGAGGAAGTGAAAGGTTGACCTCAAACAGAGAAGGAGGGGTATGCTGTTTGGAGAGCATGGGAGAATGAGGATGAGGCAACACATTTCCTAGGAAAGGTGAAGGGGAGTGAAACAGTTAGCACTGCTGTGAGCTGGTGGCATGGGCTCTGTTTCTGCCTTTAACTTTAGAGCTGCCTTTTCACACCTCACTGAAGGAGGCAAGATATCTGCTGAGGAGAACCGTTTCTAATAAGCAGGGAGGCAGAAAAAGGGAGAAGATGCCACTGTTGACAGGAAATTAGATTGCTTGGCATTGCCTCTCAAGAATTGCCACTGATCCTTAAAGCAAGGGTTGTGCAACAACATTGTGAGACAGATAATTTGGTCTAAGCTCCCAGGGAGCCTGAGCCAGCTCTGATCATTCCCATCAATAGCTGACAGTTATGCAAAGTGGTGTCAGTGACTGCAGATAGCACATTGGTGAGCACCATAACCCAGCCAAACTGAAAAGAAGAATTCTGAGTCAGGAGTGGGCTTGACTCAGGCACCCTAAAAAAATCCTGGCTGCTGAAAGAGAATAAAAGAGAACATCAAGATAAGAGTCAAGTGTTAACCCTTCTCTGAAGAGGAGAGAGTTCTGGTGGAAACCAAAACATGATCGTGGTCCTGATTATGATCATGCAGCTGAAGAGTAATATAAACAGAGGTAGTGAAGATGAGGTTATACTAAGGTTGCAAAAGCCGATTTAGTTCTGGCATTTTGTGTCTTTGGAGAGATCGGTTTTGCTGGCTTAATGATGTTCTTAGAATGCAGTTGTTCATAGTAGTGTTTTATGGTAATAAAACATTGGATAGTGTGAAACACTATCTTATTAATGAATATCTGCTTATAGCAAGTACTTAGCTCAGTGACCCATTTTCTCATTAATTTCCCAATAGGCTCAGCAACTACACCCATACTAGTGTGATGTATTGTAAAGAGAAGCCTTCTTGTGCAGGACCTTTTTCCAGGGCAAATCTGAGAAGTGGTTTTGTTTTATACCATTAAATCAGTTTAACTCTGATAGCATAGCAGGAGTTCTTCATACCTTGTAGAACTGTTGCTGTAGTATCTTCTAAATAAAAGACCAGATTGACACTAGTTGTGTTTTAGGCTGTGGGTGGGTAGCTCTGTCCACACCTGAAGCTGATCTATATGCTGCAGGGGTCCATACTTCTTATTGAAATGTTATGATGACAACATATAACCATCATGATCCAGGATTCTAGTCCTGTTTGAGTGACAGTTTGACCACAGCACTTTGGTCCACAGATTTCTAGTGTGGATTTATTTAATTCTGGGGAAAAAAATCATACTAAACAGGTGTATTTAATTGCACGTCTGCATTTCAAACATTCTGCAGCTTTCATTTTTCCTGTCTCTTGCCGCTACACTAATAATTGAAACTAATAAAATAAATCTGCTGTTCTGTAGTTTACTTATTTAAATAAACAGGAAACAGGGTGTCTTTGACTGATTTCTCTCAGCCTCTTATTTTCTGCTTTGTGTTTTCCTCTGCTTTTCCCATCATGCTGGTCCCCATGGTGGAACTGCTTGTAGTCAAAGCACTGAACTTATTGTTACAAGGATCATGAATTCCTTAGTGGGTAAATGCAAACTGTTGTTCTCACTTTTGTCTCTATTCCCCTGTTTTATTATAAAACTGTATTTTCATGTAGAAGTTCAGTACAGGCATGTATGCAGAGATTAGACTGAATCCAATTTGGTTTTGTAGCATTCTGCGTACAACATTTTAATATCAAGAATTTGTTTGAATACCAGATGTTTAAATGTAGTCAATACCTGTGCAGCATTGCAGAAAACTCTTGACCTATATGAGGGCATATGTAAACAAACTACTAAATTATATTGTTTTCAGTTGCTGATTTTCAGGCTGGATGAAATTAGCACTTAACAGGAAAGCTACATAAGAGAATAAAACCCAAGGATTTACAAAAATTAACAGAAACACTTCTGACTTTTCACTTATAACTTGTAATACTTCCTAGAAAATGTTTGCAGGGGGAATTGTCAAGAAGTAATCACAAAGGGGCCTATTAAGTGAAAAAATACAATGACTTTGAAACTTCAGGATCTCAATGACTGAAACTAACTTGCAAGCATTTTATTAAAATTCCTTTAAAATTGACTTGAGCTATACAATTCACTGCAGGTACAACTAGCCTTTTCACAGCCAAAAAAAAGGGCTAATAGGGCTACTATTAAAAACAATTTGTCATTCTTTAGTTCTTTGAGATGTGAGGAACTCAGCAGTGTTTTTAACTGTAGCTCAGGATTACAAGGCTTCCTTTCCAGGGGAAAAAAAAAAAAAAGAATGGAATAGAAAAGTTCAGAAGTAATTGCCACAGTGAAAAGACGATGGTTGAGATACTTAATACCACAAAAAAAAAAAAATAGTTAATAGAGTTCAGTGGTAAACATTTGAAAATTTCCATTCAACCTCCTGCAAAATGATTGCATATCAAGTCTGTCAGCAATATTGCATTCTCCAAAGTACACAGATTACAGAAACCGCTTTAAATATATGTCCATGAGTACATCTGGCCATCTGCTATTAATGTTATTGTCCCTTGTATTTTTTCATCTGAAAAATAACACCATCTTGAAGGTAGAAAAATAGCCTTGGTATAGCTAACAGAAGTCCGGTTTTGTGAAAGCTGGGATCTGCTCTTGGCTCTGTGATTGACTGAGGCTTTGTTGCTTAAAGTCTTTGTTTCCCAATCTATAATAAAGGAAAATCAATGTGTCCCTACCTCACAGGAATGTTGCAAACCTAAATTCATTCATATGTGGCAACTGGTACAACGTGATGGAAACTCAATATAAATTGTTACATATATTCTGTTACCCCAGTGGAAGGCTTTGGTCCATGAAATTGCTGCCATACAAGTGGAGCTGGACAAATTGTAATGGGGAAAGAAAAAAAAAAAGTTTAAAATAAAAAAAGTTTTAGCTCTGAAAAAAAGTGAGGCAAAATCATGAAAGTTAGAAAAACAATAACCAGAATTTTAAAAAACAACCTCTTTCTAAAGGAGGTGGGTGGTCTCTGTAAGCATAGAGACATAAGTAGGAAAAAAAATATACATGATATTTACTTCTCAATAAATTACTCAGACTAATTTCCTATTAGTTGTTAGAATATATGGATGCTTACCTGAGGATTATAGCCAGCTGGCATGGGCCTTATCTGTGAATTGAGTCCATTTTGCAAAGTCCATGTTTTATAGTGCTCTCCCCAAGAGCCGCCTTAGCCAAGTTTCCCATGGGGAGAAGCACAGCAGTTAGTATTATAGCATGCAGTGAGATTTTTTTTGTCCCATTTCCATAGAACATTCTTCTTGGTTGCATCTGCCAGAGTCTTTCTTCAGAGGCTCTCCTAGCTTTGATGCAGCTCTTTCTCCTTGGCATTGTCTATGCTTCTCATCAATGCTTTTTGGGAGGATATTCTTGTCCAAACGTCTTGCTTATTTACTGAGATTTCTTTTGAAAGTGATGGAGAATTAGGTTTGGAGGGTTGGGGCAGAGGGTGCTCCTGCCAGGGTTACAAGCTATCTGTGCAAAGGAGACATAAATATTGTATAAATACTATGTTTATGAATGCACTTGGTGAGTTTTCAGGAAAACTATAAAACTGGCTGGCAGTTGACCTCTGCTTCTTCCATCTGTCACCCATCACCACCTTCCAGCTATTGCTTGCTAGAGCTTGTAAATCTTGTGTATTTTTCTCTCATTTTGACGCTGTTCTAAAATTACTCTTGTGATTCTTTCTCTCTGAAACCTTTTCTTGTGGTAGCACCTACAGATGACTTCTTAAGTTATATGCATGTTAAGATGGCCATTCATTCATTGGCCACACAGTTTTGGAGAGAGGATACTTTGCAGGACCTGCAGGAGAAGAGTGGTTTTCCATGTGGCTACCACTGGGGCACAAGTACCTCAGTGATGTTGTATTGTGCTGACAGCGCAGCATGGAAGTTGTCTGAAGACTCTGAACTGAGTCGTATCAACCTCCTGGTTTCCTTTGGTCTACATTTATGTCACAAGCTGTTCTTAGGCTTGTGGTGTCTATGCCCAGGCTAAGAGACTTACACAAAGGCTGCAGTGTTTATCCTAACTCTAACCAGCTCCTGAGCAGTCATGGGAAATTATTTCAATGAATTTCATTGTGGACATGCCTGCATGTCAGGGGTGTGTAGCAGTGCTTGTGGTGGTGATGACGTTTACCAAGGAGGCTATTTCTGTTCCACTAAAGAGGTTGCCCTCAACCCCTCAAAAACACACACTTGTTTTTGCAGTATGCATTTCACTGCCATAGGCTACCATGGGCTGCATGGGGATAGAATAAGGGACCTAGCTCACTTCCCAGTCCTGGAGTCAGCCGTCGGGCCTGCTGGGGGTGCAAAGTAGTCTTTATAACCTGTATTACCCACAATCTAATGGCCAAACCAAACACACAAACCAGATCTTGGAGCCTGTTACCTTAACTGTCATCAAGATAACTCAGTTTGCCTGCTACCACTGTCTGTAACAGTAGCATCTGCTCTTCGAGGTAGCAGACCCCTTTTTACATGCAGTACGCTTGCCAGCCCCATGACCACCTATTTATGCTGGGGTAGATGTCCAGCGATTTTTGAGTGAAGTCTCCCTTCAACAGTTGCAGCATATACATTTGTTTCTTCAGAAGCAGCTGGAAATAACACAGGCTACCTATAAAGACTATGCAGATAAGCATCTGCAACCAGCTTTGGACTTTGGTGCACTGTGTTTGATTTTCCAGCCAATATGTTGTTCAATGTATCCTTCTTCAAGGCTGGTTCATTATTACCTGGGCCCACATAAACTGTAGACCAGGTTAGGCCAGTCATGTTTCACCTGCAGCTTCCACATGCTCCCAGAAGTCACCTTGTTGTTTGTACCTCCCTGCTAAAGCCTGTTCACCCAAAACCCTTCCAGCAGCAACCCTGGCCTTCGCCTCCAATGATGGTGGTCAGAGGGACTACCACATGTGAACTATTTGAGATTCCAGCATATCTGGGGTAGCCTGCAGCATTTGGTTGATTGTGCAGGGTATGACCATAGTGGGAATTGTACATAAATGTATTTAAGAAAGATTACCAAAAAACAAAAGCCAACTGTAATTAGCACCTACAGAACTTTTCAGATTATGCTATTAACCCTTGAAATAATGTGAGTGAATTTATATGTTTAAAATCTGATCTAAGAGCTCATTAGCTATGCTGCAGAGAACAACCATGTCATATTAGGCATGCAAAAAAGACAAGTGGCAGCACTGTCTGGCAGAACTTTCAGTAGTTATTACAATAGCAAATGCAATAGAAATAGAAAGAAATTATCCATATGTTGCGCAGCAGAAATTAACAAGAGCGTTGCATCCCAAATGGCAATTGGCAAGCAGGGAAAGGCTGAAAAAGTGATGCATTTTACCATGTTTAAGGTGTAGGTTTTAGTGTTATGAGCAAATTCTGTGCCAAGTAAACAACACAGAAATAAAGGGAGAAAAAAAGACCAAACAGTAACAAGCCGTGAGAAGGTGCTGTAATTACTGTAATTTAAACATCTGAAGATGACATTGCATCTCTGAGATATCCCAAAGTTAATTTTCATCTAGCAAAAAGCTGCAGAGAAAATAAATATGTACTATTTGCTATATTGTACAGATCATTCTGAAAAGGAAGAAAAAAAATACCCAGACATAAGTATAGATGCTAGCTATTATTTTAGAAAGGTTTTCAAAAGCGTTGCTCTGTGGTAATTTAATATTCTTATTCTTAATAATACTTGTGAAGGTTGGTTCTTAAAAAAAACAACACAACTTGCACCCAAAAGGCGTGATTTTCCTGTCACATCCCACTCATTCGAGCTTCTGCTGTTCTGTGAAATAAAGAGAACAACTTTTCTCTCACTTGAATTATCCTGACAGGTGAAAAAGCCTCCCTTGGTTATGATTTACAGTGCCAAAAAGGGGAAATGCTCATCTAATGAAGGCAGCACAGAGCTGAGCCCATACGTGTTGGCTTTCTCGTCTTCCATCACCAGTTTTTGTAATACATATTGGAACGTGAATTTATTGTTTTTCGTTTTGAGCCATGGTAGCCGCTATCGAGATGCGGTCTTCATCTGGGGACCTCTTGAATCCACGAAGGATGATGCTGACAAAAGATGGCTGCTTCTGCTGTCATCTCTTTTTGGCTCAAAAGCCATCTCTAACAGGACATATTTGTGATTCCTACATTTTCAGAGGGCAAAGATATTCCCATCTACCAAATTATTCAATATTAGACACGGGACCCAAGCTTATTTCCTTTATCTATCTAGTACATTGCTACAAAGACAGGCATAGCAAATATCTACTATCTTCCTTTTCACTAAAAATACCTGAGAATTTTTAACACCCACAAAGATTTGAGGAAAATAAAATATTTAATCTTACCTTTATAATACATATGCAAAGTTAAAAAAAAAGCAGGTGCAGAATAGGTGCATTGACCCATTTCTACACAGACAAAAGCTCATCAGTAATTTTTAACCAATTTTTTCATTTCTTGTTCTCAACTTTTGTGAAAACTTTTACAAGTGAAATATTTGTTTAATCCAAGAGACTTTGTTTTCTTCCAATATTAAATTTTCACAACTAATCTTAAACAAAGGGTTGATCATTTAAGGATGCTAGTATTTGGAGAGATATTAAAGATTTCTTATGTGATTTATTTTCATATCTTATCCATTCTTTTTTTTTGTTATTTTTTATAAACCCTTATTTTTTTATCTATATAACAGACATGATAATATCAGAACCATCAATATCCATCACAATACCCAAAGTCTAAATTGATGATTCATAAAAATAGTAGCTAAATTATTTTTCTATTTTCAAAAACAGGTTATGAGGATATTTGCTTCTCCTTGAATTACATATTCCTCTTAGGTTATCTGAAAAGCAGGCAGCAATTTCTGCTTCTCCTCTGAGCCATGCTGCTTTCCTTGCTGCATCAATTTGCTTGCTCACTCCCCTCCTGTGACCTTTGTTTGTGTCCCCTCTTTGATGCATGGATCTATCTCTTCTGCCTCTGTACAGTAACTTGCACAACTGGTTTTTCATAGTCCTTAAGATATTCTGAAACCTTAAATAATTATAAAACAAATTACCAAATATAATACAAATTACCAAGTTTGTGTTCATCTTTCTGTGATCCTGTCTGCACATTAAGAAAATTCTATTTGGTATTTATAGGGGTGAGAGTGTAATAAATTATTTTTACAATGCATACTAGCATTTGCATGGAAAACTGCAATGTGGTAGAATCTGGTGGGTTGGGCTTTCTACATCGAAACTCTGTTTTGTAAGGATCTGGAGTTTAGAACAAATTATGTTTTTTTCTAAAACTGAAAACCCACAAAGCAAACAAATATGTAGTTTTATATTTTTCCTAACCTTTTTTTTAAGGAAAAAAGAAATATCTTCGACAAGAAAACGCAGTAGAGGCAAAAGATTTTTCTATAAAAAAATCTTAGCATTTTGGTATTGGAAGCAAAACCATATTTTCCATTCATCCCTGAGAACTGTCTTTTGGATAAAACTAGTCAAGGTTATGGGTTCCTTTCTTGTCTGCCATTTCCTCACTAAATCTTTTGTCCATACATTGCTCTTAACCACAGCCTGATAATATTTGGGAGGCTCACATAAACAGCATCTGAATGGTAAAATGAAGAAATAATGGAAACATTACCCTTGATATTCAACTATCTGTATATACTGCAAAGCTGCAGAAGGAATGACTGTGGAAAAGAAAATACACAGAAGACTGATGAAAACAAGTTTACAGGTGAAAGGACTTAGGTGGATTCAGGTCTTTGGGATGAGCCTCCTTATTCTTTCAGAGTAGCTGTGAGGACATTTCCTCCTCTTGCAGTCTGATTGCTGGGGATGCATATGTCTGCTTCAGATACGCTAGACAAGAATTCTGTAATGTGCCTTTGCCTTGGCTATTTTGCTGCTGTCATCTGGAAATATGTATGTGGTTTTAAAATGAAAGAGAGTCACGGGTCAGTATGAGAGTAAAAAGAGTAGGTGGAATAAAATCTGCCTCTGAAATGTTCTAAATGTTTATCATTATTGGAAAGGTTTTATGTCAAAATTTTTAAATTCATAAGCTCTGAATTAAAAAAGAATAGAAAAAAAAATCTAGATATTGTCTATGGCTATTATAAATCCAGATAGTCGAAGCATTTATTTTGTGTTTATATTAGCATACATACGGTAAACAATAATTACATCACAAATACAGTTAATCCTGCACTTAACAAAATAGGGTCCTTTGTGAGCTGAATAAAGAAGAAGTTAGTGAGTATAAGCTTATGTTTTGTCTCTTAGGTACAACTGCATTTTCAACCCTTTCAGTCGCACAGAAACAGCAGACACCATGGTAGATATGAAACCCCAATTTTGGTATATTTCTATTGCCATGTCCATAACTGCCAGCTTATTAATTACTTTTAAGGTGTTTTACAATGGACTGTAAAATAACCACTGTTAATAAAAAAAAAAATAGAATGTTTATTTCATGTTGTTGTAGCCATGCTGACTTCAGTTTGTGAAGAGAGGCTTGTAAATATGTGATAAACTACTACACTAGTGAAAAGTAGGCAATCCTTCAGACACATAAGCCTTTCCTGAGTTCTGCTTACAAACCTTCTTTTACTTGTGCTCCAAGCCTATAAGGCATGTCCTTCTAAGCATGAAAGATGTCCTTTATAATGCATCCCTCCACCTTTCCCCTAGCCCTTTTCTGCAAATATGTGGTGTTCTCTTTGAGCTTTAAAAAACACTTCCCATTTAAATCAACATTCATCAGTGGTCTGGAATCCCTCTTTGCTGTGGGAGTTTGTCTTTTCTTTTTGGTTAGGGGTATATAGAGACAAAGAACAGAACAAGGACACCATTTTAGATTTATAAGGAAATAATGTCAAAATGTTTAATGCAATTCACCAGTTCAATAAACTGGATTACATTTTAGTAGGACAAAAGATCAACGAAAGCCCATTTATATTCATTGAGTGAAGGCTGTACCTGCAACCACATAATGCATTCCCCATCGTTGGGCTCATTAGCTGTGCCTATTAGATTTGTTAGGTATCATAACATCCAGGTGTTTCTGGACAGCTCAGCTGACATTTTATCCATGTGCAGATTAAATATTAATGGATAGCAGGTGAAGAAGTACAATAACTAGTCTTGGCTTTGGAGCATTTTCAACACTGTCAGGGTTTGGGGTTTGCTTTTTTCTCCCTTCATGGTCATCAGAATGTGTATAAAAAACAGTAAATCACCTTTATAAAGCATGATTCTCGTTGAAGTAAGTGGTAGAGAGCAGTTTGCCTTTTCTGAGAAAAATTCACACCCAGGGTCTGCATTATCCAACAAAAAATGCTGCCAGCTTTTACCTAGAAACCTTATTAAACTCAGGTTGATCTTTCGTTTACGCAGCTGAACATTTTCCGGTCCCTTCAAGGTTCCTTTTTGAAGTCGTTTTAATGCAGGATGTGTGCTTGTAGACAGGTGATTTTGAATGATGACATGTTCTTGCCATTCTTCACTGGTAGGATTTGTAAGGAGTTTGGTAGTCCTCCCACTGTTCCACTCTGCTGAATACCAAACATTCAGTTATGACAGATCTGTTCTTCCTTTACCTTCCAAAGCATCATACTTCGTGAAAGGCTATGGGAAGTGTGAGATTTCTTACTACTGTAGAATAAGTGACATACATAAGGCACATTTTGAATCTTAATGAATTCCTTTCCTGTTTCCTTCAAAATTTTTTTCTGCAGTATTTTACTCTTCAAGTTTGTTTTCTGGGACATATCTGCAATTTTTATACACCTATACGTTTTGCTGAAAATAATGGAACTATTTCAGTTTACACCACTTATAGAGTTAACCCGTTAATTTTCTATAAGAAGGGAGAATCGGTTAAGGCAAGTACCGGTGACAGAATCTGTTTTTTAGTAACCTGTGGTTCTTGCAACTCATCTTCAGTAGAAATTTCCTTTTGAATAGTCCAAAGGAATTATAAGGAAGATAGCAGAATGTGTCCCAGTAATTACTTCAGTATTCTCCACAGCAAAGGTGATCCTGTCTGCTCTTTAATAGACAATGTTTTGCTGACAGACATGCCCCAAGACATTTTTCTGAAAGACAAAGAATTGCAGCTCCTTCAGACCAAAAGAAAAGACCCAGGAAATTTATAAGAATGTTCAAGTGAATTTTCTTGAATTCTTGAGCTGTAATTAGTGCATTTGCATAAATTTGTTGCCATGTGGGTTCTGCGTAGACTTTTGCTTCCTTGTCAGAGCCTGGGGAGTGAGCTTTGTTGTACTGATGAGTACTGCTGTGCTCTGACACTCACATTTTATGGGAACATGTGAGTCACAGATGAGATTTGGTACACCATGTTTTAAACATTTCACTGGGTGTCCCTGGTCAATATTGACAGTAAATGTCACCCAGGTGACTGCTTTGAATGACAGTGTAAATCCATAGATGAACCAGAAATAACATTTCAGTATGAGGAAAACAGTTGCGTAGCCCCAGCTAAAGCAAAATGAAGTCACCTCACTCCCTCAGAACAGTCAGACTTGGACATTCGGGAGCGAACAATGTGTTCAGCTAATTACCAGTCTGCTCACTGGGACAATGAATGAATTTTGAGATCACCAGTCATTCAGAGCTACAAGAGTAACCAAAGTAACTTTTGTTTAATTTTGAAACCTTCTCAAATATCACAGTTTTGACATTTTGTCTTGAATGTTAACATTTTGGCTTTTCAGTCCATTGAGGAGTGATTTGCTTTGCTTTGCTTTGCTTCGTTGTTGTTTTCCCCTGCTAGGCAAGCAAATAGAGAATAAGAAAATAATCCAATGGGGTTGAAAAAGAGAGCAGAGTGGAAAATAAAATGGAAAACCTACAGACAAAAGAACAGTGATATGAAAACCAAATCTGAATATAAAATGATACATTTTTTTATCTATCCCGTGGGTTTTCTTCCAAATCATAACTGAAGATGTTACTAAAATATAAATTGCAGGTCCAACAGAAGTTATAGATATGATGCAGAAATAAATAGGTAATATTCTTTGTGCTTTATATCATGTAATAAGAGCCAGACTTTGTGATCATAGAGATGTTTTTATCTGTGACCCTGCAGAAAGTACATAAAAGATAACATTTGCTCCAACTTGATTCTGGGGGTACCCTTACTTGAAATACATAACAAAGCTTGTGTTATATCAGTGCAAACTTCCTTGAAATAGAGCTGCCATGAGGGCAGAGTAACAGATTTTAGTCAAATAAACAAGATATTCTCATTTTTATTTGGGTTATTTTTGACACAGTAAATGAGAGCTGAAAAATTTGAAAACATGATCAAGTCTGTTTCTGACCTGGCTCAGTGAAACAGGTTGTATCAGCCTGACAAAACATTTTACAATGAACCAGGTAAAACAACATTTTAACCTGTCCTTGTTTTAACCACTACAATTGCATTGAAGATTAGTTTAAGTTTTCAAAAGAAGAACAACTCCTTTCCCTATATAAATTATTCCAGATTTCCTTTTAGCTCACATATGGAAAGGCAAAAAAGAAAATAAAAGAAAAAAGTAGCACAGATTATTATAAGCATGAGATCAGTGAATGTGTTTTATAATAGGCCAGTATTTCCAAATGCACCTCTCTCTGATCTGGATCACCTAGTACCACAGACAGCAACACATAGTGAATTTTATTTTTAGTTATTCTCTTCTGACCACTTTTAAGATTGCTCTGTCCTTTGCTGTTCTAAAATGTTCTTGATGTTTTTTGACATTCTAAATCTCAAACCTTTGGGGGGAGGAGGGGCAAAATGATAAAAGCTGACAAAATTAATTACACTGTGTTACTCATCTAAAATATTTAATTAGTCACACTGTAGCTGGTTAGACGTAAAATCTTCAGCATTCTCTTAACCAATAAAAATTGTAGTGCAAAGTGACTTTTAACACAGCAGACATTTCCAGTTGCAGTGATTTTTTTTTTTTCTGCTCCTTTTATAGAAATCAGCTGTCTCTAAATTCTACCTCCAAGTAACCATAGGAACAATGTCCACTGTAATTTCTTAAAGTGGAAGTGCAGACAAAGTAATTTTATCTATATGAAAATATATGAATATAGTTATATCTGAATTATCATATATGATATCTAACATCCCTCTTACATTTTAATGTTCACTGTGCCTGAATGAAGAATTAGACCAGTGACATTTTCTTCCACTGGTGATTGTGATACATGAAATTTCAAGTGAGTTCAAGAATTTTTTAATCTTTTTTAAATGGAAATTGATATTGGCCATGAAGCCTTTGAATCCTCATCACACAGGAGACAGCAAACTTCAGCACCTCCTCCAATTCTGCTTTCTTTGTATATCTTTATATTTGAAAAGCTTGTGTAATCTGGTCTCATGGTAAAGGAAGAGCTTGGTCTATTGATAAGAAATTCCTGGAAATGCGGTCCAGGTCTGTTCTTGAACCTGCACCTGATAAGGTGTGGGGTCTGTTGTGCCATTTCAACTCTGACATCTGCTGATTCTTCACTTTCCTCTTGTGATACTGCCTAGAAAGAGCCAGATGTACCCATCCCTCTCATAGCATCAGCAGTAGATGGGTTTTGTTTTACTTTCCTATCAGACAATTGGAGAGCAGCATTCAGTAAACAAAATGTCACAAAGATTCAGCCTGAAGATTCACCTAAATTGGCTCTCAATGGACAGAACCTTATCTTGCTTAGCCATAAGCTTTCTCTCAGGTCTCCTTTGGCTTCATTATTTCTCCCCGTCCAGTAATGTTTAGTGGATGGGGAAAAGCAACTATTTCCCCACTGGACTTCTGAGATTCTTCTCGTTTCCCTTTTTCCCTGTTCCCCTATTTAAATTCTCAGTAATTCCTCTGAGCCTCAAAGTACAGATTCTAGTACATAAGCCAAGGAGATCTTGATGAGAATTGATTTTTAGCCAGAAAATGTCACTTCTTAAATGCCCAAGGCTGTTTAAAGTCAGACTTAGACAGAATGTTAGTAATGGCAGAAAAATCTGACCCAACTTACCTTAAAGTAACTGTACCTAGTTACTGTTCCAGAAGTTAGCACAGATAAATGCATGGCGGGGTTTTTTTTCAGTATCAAAAAAGTCTTTAAGGAACGTCACAGTTTTCTCCTCATAATGCATAAGCACTTGTGGCCTTCCCCCAAAACTGCAACATTTTATTCTTTTGCAGCGTTATTGGCACCATATTCTGTTAAATTCCCTAACCATAAACTGATGTTTGTTTTTTTTCTCTGCTTCTTTCCCAAACTGTCAGAGTGTTTTTTACTTCTCCCTGTTACCAGTGAGACATATGTTACTTTGTTTGAACTGGCCTCCAAAAGTGAAAATATTCTCATTACTGTAAACGCCTTGAATGCATTTGCAGTAACATCCTACAATGGGATGGTCATAACTGAAGTATATGCAACTTCAAAAATACCGAATATTCCTACATGCTGGATTAGAATCCAGCATTATAAAGACATGCATATCTTCCATCTACTCTCATTCAAAGCATAAAATCAAGAAAAGATATAAAGAACTTGGGAAAAACTGAGCAGGCACATATAAATGAGAAAGAAGAATACTTCAGCTTAGGGAATATTTCTACAAAAGAAAGGAGGAAACATGGTATATTGTAAACTGTAAGGTAGATCTGAGGAGAGATGCACTGGGGTCACTAATTCTTACAGCAGTAGGGATGACAGAGATCTTCTTTTCCCCCTGTGGCAGCACCTGAGGCAGCACAGTGTCTTTCTGGAGGCTGGCCTACACCATTGCAAACCATCCCATACACCCACCAGGGTACTGCGAATAACCCAGAGCAGCATGGTAGGGAGCTGTTCTCTTCTTAGACTGTCTCAGCTGGGCAGTTGGACAGATCCTCACTACTAGGAATATCCAATTCTCTATGTAGTTATGTGGCAATATGGCAAAAGAAGATTTAAGGGCAATAGAATAAATAGCTTGTTTAAACATATAGCATTCAAGTATTGGAACAATCATTAAAAAATACGAAAAGATTGTTAACATTAGCTTTTATACTAAAATTATCTACTGACTATCTCAGTTTCCAAATGGATTTCTACCTCACTGTTTCTTACATTAAGCTGGAGTCTCCCATTCTTTCCTAAGATGAAGTCTCTTTTGTCGTGATATCTGAGATGACTTTTGGCACCACTTTCACTTCCCAGAGGGTCAGAAAATGCCATGGAAATCAAAGTAGGGTCCTTTTGTGCTTTAGGATTGTATGAACTCCTATTGGAATAATGTACTTCCATGTTTCCTGTGACCAGCCATGGGGGAACTTTCCAGGAAGAATATGTTTATCTTCCAGGCATTTCTTTAAGGGTAAGTAAATATTTCTATTGAATGCTATAATTGGCACATTCATGGCTTCAGGTTGCTTTTCTTTGTAGTAGTATTCTGTTAATGCACTTGTAGAAACGCATACCTCTTATTTTGAGAAATAAAAAGTACCTAGTTTTCTGATTCAGTTTTTAAGTACTTCCTCTCTGTGAGTATTGCAAAAACACTAACCACAATGTTATCTCTGAAAAAAAAAAAAAAAAAAAAAAGGGAATGAGATCCTTAGCTTGAGTACTACTCCCATCCCGTCTGCAGGGAACTCTTTCTGGAGATCATCATGGCAATTTCATGACAGAAGGAACTGAAACCCCAATGTGCAGGTCTCCAAAATTTTCACCTCAGGGTGTCTGTGTCAGTATTATGTTATGCAGAAAGCAAATGCAAGTCATGAAAACATTTATTTAGCCAAAATCCTAGATTCTTTGAATTTTTTTTCTAAGCAGGAAAAGCAGTTCACAGCAATTTGAAACTGAAAAGGATAAAATGTTCACCATTTCTCTCTTTTCCTTACACAGCCTCATCTGTCACTTTACAGATTTCTCTTCTGATAGGAGAGACAATATAATTTTTATGTGGTTTTGTTTAGTTGTTTTGTTTTATTTTTTTTTCCTTCCAGCTTTTCACTATTTTCACTTCAGCTTAAAGAGTGAAAGAAAGAGCAAAAGGCTGCCTGCATGCCTCTTAAGTAACAGCCTCAATAACCATATTTGTCTGGTTACTTTATGCTTACCTTCATTGGCTAGTCATTCTTCCTTCTGCCAGCATCTCCTCCTACCATTTTATTAGAAACTAATGAAACAGTCACGACGGAACTGTTATTTGGAGTTATTACGTCTTGAAGGATACGGACCTGGAATGACTAGTTCAAAGACAGCTACACGTGTTGCAGCTCCAGCATCTTTGAAAGCTCCTTAAGGGATACACGTGACATTTGATCCTCTTACTTTCTTTATGTGGGAGTTTTCATTACTAAAGCCACTTGCCTTTTATGTTTGAGCATGTGCTCTACAATATGCATATCCCCTAAGACAAACAACCCCACTGCCTTTCCTCTCTAGATGTAGGGAATTCTGTTTGCAATGTGTCCTTATTCTTTGTGCTCTTTCTTCATTTACTGATTTAATAACCTTCTCTCACTGCTGGTTGTACTATTCATCCAGGGTTTTTTTTTATCCACAGTGGAATAGGACTCTACAAAACAAATGTGTAGGATACAGAAGACAGAAGTGATTAAGAAAAAAAATTAAAAATATTTCATTTTTGTCACTACATTTTAATTAGTTATGAAAATGTATTTATTTTATTTGTTCATTTTCATGTAGATAAACAAAAGAAGGGGCAAACAGACCAATTCTCTAGATATTACTGATATAATTCATGAAAGAAAATAGAAAAAAGAGACCAGATTTTGTTTCATCAGCCAGTTAATAAATACTTCTGTTCTTGAATATCTCTGCAAATGTAGAAAACCAGTTTGTTCTGTTCTTTAAAGGGCTCTTATTTTCCATCTCCTTGGTTTAAGTCATGCTAGCAAGAGCGATTTGTTGCATTATTCTTTTACTTGACTGCATGACAATTTTAATTTGAAGATGGATTTTTTCCTTCCTTTCAAATAAAAGTTTATAATCAACCTTTTTTTTTTTTTTTGCCAGAAGATATGTAACTATCTAATTTGTATCATTTCTTCTATCTGTAACTGTACAGATAGGTTTAAATGGTTTTCTTCAACTCTATTTTTTAGGGGTTTGCCCATATTGTCACAAAATGACACTACTCTAAAAGTTACAGTTTACTGTTAATGAACAAAAACCTTGGATTGACTTAATGAAATATTTTATTTAGCTATTTTGTTTTGTTTCAATGTTTCATTCTGTAAATAAAAAAACCCATAGTCTTTTGAAATGAAAACATTTGAATTAAAAACAATCTTTTTGAGTAGAAATATACGTTAAAATGGTCTCATTTTAAACCTGGAAATCTCTGTGTAAAACTGGCAGAGATATTGAAGTGGGGTCTTTCCTTTGATTTGTATTGTGCATGCATCCCTACACAGAAAGACACTGAATGTTATTGATGTTCTGTTGCAGGACAGAGCTCTCTGTAAGGTGTCAAATGTCTTCACCACATTCAAAAGCCAGCAGCAACTGAGCTTATTTCTAGTGCTAAATTCCATTTACACTTGATTTTCATCAAGTAAAGCTTTCCTTGAGTGCTTTTACAGTTTACAACTCTCTGACAAAATTACTTAGATAAATGTTGTCTGCAAACACAGCCTTAAAACTTAAACCTTCTTGCCATGTTTTTGCACTAGTGTCGTCAGGTCCGCTTCACAAAGGTGCAGACAGAAAGCAACAATTCAGGTGGTGTAGACAGCTGCTCTCCGGTAGGGACATTCAGCTGGAGCAGGGATCTGGCAGGGAGTCATGGTTTAAGCTCAGCCGGCAACATGAACCACTTAGCCATTCACTCACTCCCTCCCCTTCCTCCCCTCACTCCTGGAGAGATGGGGAGGAGAATCTAAAGAATGTAACTCCCACGGGTTGAGATAAGAACAGTTTGATAATGGAAGTGTAACACAAAACCACTGCTGCTACCACCAGTAATAACTGATTGATTGATGGCTTGGTTTTGCGAGCAAAGATTTGGGAAGGGCTTTAACGACGTTTACTACAAGCACGATGACCAAGGGCAAGTGGGGTATGCAAATCTGGTTAGAAAAAAGGGTGCTTAGGCTATCAGGAAGTGTCCAACCAGGACTGTCATCTCCTGAGCAATCTCAAGCTACCCATGTGCTGGTCCGCCTGCATGCAAGGTTGGATCTGCAGCTTCCCATGCACCTTGTCACCTACCGTTTCGACCCTCCCCTGTCCATACAGACAAGTGAGAGTAAGCCCTTCCAGCCTGTGCAGTGGATTTTTTCGGTGAAGCACAGCTTGCGCAGAACTGGCCCCACACTTTAAGCTCGTCTAGCCTTGTATGGTCTTCCATCAAAGAGGACACTCTTACAAAACCTATGACCTGTGGACTTTGCTGTCACTGTCCCAGCTAACTGGACCAATAATAATATTGATAAGGGAATAACAAGGGAAGAGAATACAACCACTCACCATCCACTGAACGATACCCAGACTGAATGGGCAGCAATCTAGAGCTCTCGGGTAAGTGCCCCCAGTTTATATAGTGGGCATGACGTGCTGTGTTATGGAATACCTCTTTGTCTAGTTTGGGTCAGGTGTCCTGTCTCTGCTTCCTCCTGGCTTCCTTTCCTCCCTGGCAGAGCATGAGACTCAGAAAGTCCTTGGTCAGAGTAAACATAACTGAGCAACAAATAAAAACATCGGTGTTATCAGCGCTGTTCCCCAGGCTGAAAGTCAAAACCACAGCACTGCACCAGCCACTGAAAAGGAGAAAAATGACTGCTACTGCTGAACCCAGGACACAGGGTGACTTTGAACAAGTGGCAACATCAACATCTCCTTCCCATCATACCTGCCATCTCTGTCAGGGGGACAGTTCTCCCTAACCTCTCTAATCTGCCTTCTGTCAAAAAGGGTGGCAGTTGCAGGGACAAGATTTCAGTTCTGTCATGCAGGAGCTAATTCTCCAGTTGTTGGTTCTAGAAAGCCTCTGTTTACTGTGGCTGAGAGTTAGGGCAAAAATCCTCCTGAGATGTACGTGGCTGCATTTATTGTCCAATTCAAGCATTTTGTTATAATCCCCCCCAAATTTATGAGGAAGGTCTGGGAGGCCTTAACCCATCTCATCAAGCTGAGCACGGCAGCATCAGTGCTTCAATCCCAGATATATCTTCAGTGTTAGCTGTTGTCCTGCAAACCACTGTGCCCTCTGTAGATGCCCTGAGTTGCCACATATCCCTCGCTTCCACATGTGAGAACATACAGCATAAGCAAGCCCAGTACAAAGCCCTCTAAAAACATGGCAGGCTTTTCTGAGTTTTACCTTCAGCAAAAATGTTTCATCTAGAAATTATTAGCAGTAATCTTCTGAGATGGTTGTATAGCCTGGTTTCTTTGTTATAATCACCAAAATGTTGTTTTAAAAGCTAACAAGCATGCCTGAAAAAAGCAAGTGATGCACATTTCCTGTGTCGATAGGCAGTGAGTATCCAGCTGGTGTCTGTGGTAATCTGAACTGACTACTACCCAAGAGAGCCATTTTCATTAACTCATCCTGACAAACAATATTAACCCATAGGCCAGTTTCCACACTTGGACATTATAAATCAAGATCTCTAGTTTGTTTCCAGGAATCAGCGGCATCACTTGGATACCAGATTACCAGCTTTAGACTCTAAAGTGTTAAGATTTTTTATAACACATCATAATTTAAAAAGACATCTTGATGTATCAAAATCGCATTGGATTTTTCCCAAATTGCCATCACTCACTGGAGCTGCGATAGTCAAAACTCATCTCGAAAGCAACCTCATTAAATGACCTCATCTAACAGGGACAGATCAGGTCTGGTTCTGGTTACCTTTAGACTATTGGCTTGTCAAACTGTATTTATTATCTCTTCTCATAGTTCTGAAGGCAACTGCTGCTGTTGTCACTCCCCTTAGTGGGTAGCAGTAGCAGCATGGGGGAGAACCATAAAACGTAAGCAAATAATGTGCTATTTCCTTTCTCTTCCTTCCCACTTCGTGTTGTGCTTCAGTTTGCACCTAGCTTTTAGTATTATATTTATTCACTAAAGTGCATATGAACATGCTTATTCATTACTAATGAAATTGGTAAGATTTTAACGTATAATTAAATAGGTCCTTTGTTCAGCTGAAGAAGCTTCCTTCATAATTAGTTACTTTACCCCTTCTGTCCAAACACACAGAAATTGAGGCACATTTAAGAAATATCATTGTCAGATTGTCCCATCTTCCCAAGAAGATGGAAAAGGAGCCTGGCATGTAGGATCAGGAGAGCAGAAAGCCAGTGAAATCTCAAAAACTAGAAGAAAGCAAATGAACAGAATAGCTGTGTCGTGGTTTAACATTAGCAAAGTGGTCCTTGGAACGGTAAAGCAAGAAATATGTTCCCATAAGATAAAAAATTAATGGAGGGAGAGATTACATAGGCTTCAGGAGACACAAAAAAGAGGAAGATGCTTATGAAGAGGAAAATGGCTGTACCTGCTGTACCATAGCATATCTGCCTGCCTACAAACATTCATTAGCACATCCTGATATCAATATTACTGTATTACAAAATGTTCAGGTTAAGCAAACTATAGACTGAGCTCCCCTTAGTTCTGCTAGTGCTGTCTTGAACAAACTCCATTATAAACTCTTGCATACCTTTTTTATATAAACATATATAATAAACTCCCAATTTCTTCAACAAAACCAAAGGTACTCAGAGAACATTTCTTGAAATAAAATGAAATTCAGGACAAGCAGCAGAGAACATTTAGATGAAATGATAATAAAGATTCAACCCTGCTTCTACCAAGAAGGATTATGGCCCAATGAGGAGAGGAAATGAGTAGGCAAAGCAAAGAAAGGGATTAAATAAGGTGGCTAGAGATTAAGTTAATTCAATATAATGCCAAGACAGCCTTTCCATAAATCTCCCTAGTGAAAACAGTGTTACATAGTTCGAAAGTATAACCTTCAAGGAACAACAATAAGAAAAAAAATGAGCATTCTCCAGGAATCATTGTGCCCTGAGGGATAAACTATTTTGTTGCCATGGGAAAGTGAAATATGTACTTTGTTGTACCAGGCAAAGGAAACTTAGAATATTACCTGCCTAATATTTATCTGGCTAACAGAATAAAAATAACTGAAAAGATTCAAAGTCCAATCCAGATTATTAAGCTATTTTACCTTACAATGATAAGACAATATCTTGAATCTGTTTCAGCAATTGTCTCCAGAGAAGCTTGGTCATCCACCTTCTCCAAGTGCTATGTTTTTCAGAGGTCAAAGCACAAAAACATCTGACCGTGAAGGTAAGATTCAGATGATAAAAATATATAGCCAGCTGAAATATGCAGCCTTTGACTTTCAGCTGGCTGTAGCACAGTCCTAACAAGAAGCAACACAAAGTACCTTTTTTACTTTTTCCCTACAGAATCACAGAATTGTTAGGGTTGTAAGGGATGTCTGAAGATTTGCAGCATTTTTTTTACAATTACACAGTATCACAGTATCACAGCATGTTAGAGATTGGAAGGGACCTCAAAAGATCATCTAGTCCAATCCCCCTGCCAGAGCAGGAACACCTAGATAAGGTTACACAGGAACGTGTCCAGGCAGGTTTTGAATGTCTCCAGAGAAGGAGACTCCACAACCTCCCTGGGCAGCCTGTTCCAGTGTTCTGTCACCCTCACTGAGAAGAAGTTTCTTCTCAAGTTTAAGTGGAACCTCTTGTGTTCCAGTTTGTACCCATTGCCCCTTGTCCTATCATTGTTTGCCACTGAGAAGAGCCTGGCTCCATCCTCGTGACACTCCCCCTTTATATATTTATATACACTAATAAGGTCACCCCTCAGTCTCCTCTTCTCCAAACTATAGAGACCCAGCTCCCTCAGTCTTTCCTCATAAGGGAGATGCTCCACTCCCTTAATCATCTTAGTTGCCCTGCGCTGGACTCTCTCCAGCAGGTCCCTGTCCTTCTTAAACTGAGGGGCCCAGAACTGGACACAATATTCCAGATGAGGTCTCACCAGGGCAGAGTAGAGGGGAAGGAGGACCTCTCTCGACCTACTAACCACCCCCCTTCTAATACACCCCAGGATGCCATTGGCCTTCTTGGCCACAAGGGCACAGTGTCGGCTCATGGTCACCCTGTCGTCCACCAGGACCCCCAGGTCCCTCTCCCCTACACTGCTCTCTAACAGGTCGTTCCCCAACCTATACTGGAACCTGGGGTTGTTCCTGCCCAGATGCAGGACTCTACACTTTCCCTTGTTATATTTCATCAAGTTATTCCCCGCCCAACTCTCCAGCCTGTCCAGGTCTCGCTGGATGGCAGCACAGCCTTCTGGTGTGTCGGCCACTCCTCCCAGCTTAGTGTCATCAGCAAACTTGCTGATAGTACACTCAATTCCCTCATCTAAATCATTGATGAATATATTAAATAATACTGGTCCCAGTACCGACCCTTGAGGCACTCCACTAGATACTGGCCTCCAACTAGACTCTGCCCCATAGACTACAACTCTCTGGCTTCTCTCCTTCAGCCAGTTCACAGTCCACCTCACTACCTGATCATCCAGACCACACTTCCTCAATTTAGCTGCAAGGATGCTGTGGGAGACTGTGTCAAACGCTTTGCTGAAGTCAAGGTAGACCACATCCACCGCTCTGCCATCATCCATCCACCGTGTTATTTCCTCATAAAAGGCTACGAGATTGGTCAAGCATGACTTCCCCTTGGTGAAGCCATGTTGACTGCCCCTCATAACCCTCTTATCCTTGATATGCCTTAAGATGGCACCAAGGATAAGGTGTTCCATCACTTTCCCAGGAATGGAGGTGAGGCTGACTGGTCTATAGTTACCCAGGTCCTCCTTCTTGCCCTTTTTGAAGACAGGAGTGACATTTGCTTTCCTCCAGTCCTCAGGCACCTCTCCCGTTTCCCAAGACTTGGTAAAGATGATGGAGAGCGGTCTAGCAATGACCTCCGCCAGTTCCCTCAGCACCCGCGGGTGCATCCCATCTGGACCCATGGATTTATGGATGTCCAGATTGCTCAACTGGTCTCTAACCCATTCCTCATTGACTAAGGCAAACCGCTCCGTTGACGTGTCTTCATCTGAGGTCTCAGAGGTACAGGGCTCTTCAGGACTGCCTCCAGCAGAGTAGACAGAGACAAAGAAGGCATTTAATAACTCTGCCATCTCTGTATCTTCTGTCACCAGGGCACCCGTCCCGTTCATCAGCGGGCCTACATTGCCTCTGGTGTTAGTTTTATCTGCCATGTATTTGAAAAAGCTCTTTCTGCTGTCCTTGACCCTTCTCGCTAGCTTTAATTCCAAGGAGGCCTTAGTCTCCTACATCCTCTAGCAGCAGCCTTATATTCCTCCCAAGTGGCCAGCCCTTCTTTCCATGACCTGTAAACTCTCCTCTTCCACTTGAGCATACCCAGCAATTCCCTATTTAGCCACGCAGGTCTCCTGACCCTCTTCCTTGACTGCCTACATGTCGGGATGCTCTGATCTTGAGCTCGGAAAAAGCAGTCCTTGAACGTCAACCAACTATCTTGGGCCCCTTTACCTTCACGCAGCCTAGTCCATGGGATTTCCCCTAGCAATTGCTTGAAGAGGCCAAAGTTTGCCCTGCTAAAGTCCAGGGTTGCAATTCTACTTGCTATTCTACTGGCCCTACCACACAAGATCCTGAATTCCACCATCTCATGGTCGCTGCAACCAAGGCAGCCCTCAACCTTCACTCCTTCAACCAGACCCTCCTTGTTAGTGAGGATGAGATCCAGCAGCGCTCCTCTCCTGGTTGGCTCATCCACCATTTGCATGAGGAAGTTATCATCCATACACTGGAGGAACCTCCTGGACTGTGGCTGGGTTGCCGAGTAGTCCTTCCAGCAAACATCAGGGAAGTTAAAATCCCCCATGACGACCACGGCCTGTGACTGTGAGGCCGCTCTCAGCTGCCTGTAGAAGGCCTCGTCAACTTCCTCACCCTGATCCGGTGGCCTGTAACAGACCCCCACAACAGTATCGCCCCTGCCAGCCTGCCCCTTAATTCTCACCCACAGACTCTCGACTCGCTCATCATCTGTCCCCGGACAGAACTCAATGCATTGTAGCTGCTCTCGCACATAAAGAGCAACCCCACCACCCCGCCTGGCTGGCCTGTCTTTCCTGAAAAGGACATAGCCCTCCATGACTATATTCCAGTCATGTGAGCTGTCCCACCACGTCTCTGTAATTGCCACCAGGTCATAATCTCCTGACTTAACACAGGTTTCTAGCTCCTCCTGCTTATTTCCCATGCTGCACGCATGTACAGACATTTCAGGAAGCGAGCCGAGCACACCGATTTCACCCTAGGATTACAGGAGGCCTCCCAGTCTTCATCAATTCTGGAGCACTGTCCCACTGAGGCAAGCCCAGCTACAACCCCATCCCCCTTCGAATCTAGTTTAAAGCTCTCCAAATGAGCCCTGCTAATTCTTGCTCCAGCATCCTTTTGCTTCTGTGTGATAAACCTTTCCCACATGCCATTGTCCAGACTGGTACCCTATAAAACCAGCTGTTATCAAAGAATCCAAAGCCCTGCCTGCAGCATCAGCCTCGAAGCCAATCGTTTATGGACTGAATTTTCCCATTCAGTCCCACATCATCAGTGGAAGATGGAAGGAGTGAAGAGAAGATCACTTGAGCCCCAGAGTCTTTCACCATCCGCCCCAAGGCCCTGTAGTCTTTCTTCATCCCCCTCAGACTGCGGGAAGCAGCTTCCCCCTCACCCGTCTGGAAGACCAGCAGTGGGTAGTAGTCTGTCTGGTGCACCAGGTTGGGGAGCGCCCTGGTGATATCCCTGATCCGGGCTCCAGGCAGACTACACACTTCCCTATGATGAGGGTCAACTCTGCATATCGGGCCCTCTGCTCCTTTCAGAATGGAATCACCTACTACAATGACCCTTCTTTCTTTCTTATCAGAGGCAGTCTTGAGGTGTGAAGTCGACCACTTTTCCCTATGTGGCCTCGTAGGCGGGCCTTGCACCACATCCTCACCTACCTCTCCTTCAAGACCCAGGGCCTCAAACCTATTACGGAGGGTCACCTGTGGAAGCGGGGCAGGAAGGGAGGAGGGCTGCCCATGAAATTATTAGAACTTATCACTGTAATTCCCTGTTTCAACCTGAAGTTCCTCCAGTTTCTACCCCTGTGAAGAACAGGCATAGAAAAAGATATAGGCTCATACCTAACACATTATTCTTTGAAACACATGTTCTGCTGCCATGCAACTCTAGCAAAGCCTGAGTCTAATAAGCAGTGAGGTGGGGTTTAGATCTGCAGCTTAATCCATCTGTTTCTGATCTAACTACTACAGGTTCTTTCTATAGTTTAGGGCAGCTTTCATCCCATGCCAAGCCAGATATCTAAAATAGACCAGATGAAGAATGTTTTAAACCTGCCCCAGCTTTTCCTGATCACACAGTGAGCCATAGGCAGCAGGGACACATACATCACAGCTCTAACCAAGTTACATTTGTAGTTCATTGGCCAGCTGAGCAGATGGATTACCACTGCTTTTTCAAGACTTTTGAAGTCTGTAGGAAAACAGAACATACTCTGTTGGGATACAGACAAATAATTGTGGTAAGATTGACAGGATCAAAAGGGAAACACCTTCTTCTGTGCTGGTCCCCTGGGGTTCCCTGTTTTTTTCAGTTTACACCAGAACAGGAAACCTAGGGTACCTGTCCACAGTAAAATCCATGCTTTTTTAAGCATGGATATCTCATATATTTTGATATGAGATGAATCACACCCTAAAACCACAGTTTTCTCTCACTGACTATAAAAACTTAAGTGAAATGAACTCCCTTTCCCCATGGACAGATTTGAAACATTGAGCTAGCAACATCACAGTGCTTCCATGGCAAGAATTGCATCCATCTAAGAGCAGTATGGGATCTAAATTGAGAAGTTGCTATTTGGTGTTATATATGTTTGCTTGAACATCCTGATAATACTGACCCCAGGAAACCAAATTCAAAGAATTCTAAATGTATGAGGCATTAAAAGGCATAAGTTGGCTTATATTTGAATTTCAGAAGATGGTCCATAGAAAAACTTCAAAGTCATACAGTGGAAATTATGCAAGATTTGGAATGACATACCAGGAAAGATTATGGGACTCTAATTGCTTAACAGAAGAGCTTATACTTAAAGAGGGATTTTTGCATTTCATTTTTGCATGAAAACTGATGTAGAAATGGCAACAGAAAAAAAAATAAATAATTACAGGATGGTGGAAACCTTTCAGGAAAAGAAACAAGTGAGTGTGTGTAGTAGAATTGGTACAGACTTCCTAGGTCAAGGGGATTATTCCTCTTCCATAGTCAGCTGTGTCAGAGGAACATCTTAGTAAACTCATTTTAAAGCAAATTCCCTGCCAATTGAAAGAGCATCCCTAATCCCCAAACTTTAATGAAGAGAAAACTTTTCTTGATTTCTGCATTAAATATATCTATGGCTTTCATGCTCCTCTGCATTTTCTGAAACATTATTCTTTGGTTTATTTTCAGGATAAAAGATAACCCCCCTGATCTGACTGACTGGGTGTAGTTATTGTGCCTGTAGTTTCATGTGCCATTTATTTTTAAATTATTGACATACTGTGCATTAAAGCCTCTTGCATTTTGTCTCTATTTTGATTGTGTAGCCATTTGTATTTCCACAAATTCATTCCCATCAGTCCTCCAAATGCTCAACAACCAGAAACTATACTAGAGTACATATTTAGCTTCAACCCATAGCTGCATTTTAATCCCTGTTCATCAATTCATGCTGCTCTTCCATATCACCTCTTCCTTTCGTTATTTGTTTGATATCATTGAAATATCTAACTTAGCTTGATTTTTGCCATGCTTCATTTTCCCTGTATATTTCCCTGTTTCTGAGAAAAAACTTTCTTTGCTTTATAGTATTACAGATAGTAACGCCTAACCACAGACCCCAGACTATCTCAGACCACCAAGCCACACATCCTTCTAAAAGGCCAAATATTCTAACAGAGATGGTCTATTTAACACAATAACGATTTCTAAAAGGATTGAAGGCTTTTCTTTAATTGCAATGCAGAACAAAAACTTAAAAATTACCACAATATTAATTACTGTCTGCTCACACACAAACTTTGTCAAAGAGAAATTCAAACAGAAAAGGCTAGCTTTTGATAGATAGAATGAAATGCATCTCACAGTAAATGAAACCTAAAAGCATCATGATCTAAGGGATGTGCCTCTCCTCTGTGTTTGAGCAAGTCAGAAACTAAATAAGAGTTTTTCATTACTTCCACTTCATGAAGGTGAAAATATTTTCCAGAAGGAAATGACAGAATAATTACTTCAGCTTTCTGAGATTCCTTCAGTAAAGCAAGAATAATTTTCCTCTAATTAAGTAACAATGCTTCATAATCATTTCCTCGTTTAATTTCATTTCAATTTTAAGAATTTGCAGTCTAATATAAGCATTATATCACAGCACACATACACATATATAGGTTATTTATTGCAAAATTCCACATCACTGGAACTAGTTTTATCTGACTGAAATGAAATTGTGCATACACATTTCTCTATGAACTGTTTTAAAGTTTTCTTTCCTCATACAGTTCTGTTGGTATCTTGTTCCAGTTGAGAATGAAAATAAGTTCAGAAATGACAGAATTTCCCCTCTGAGAAAAATTCTGGTTTTCAGCCACCTCTTCACATGTTAGTAGTCTAGCAAATATCAGGTCTCTCAAGCCAAGAAGAGTTATCAGAAGCACCACCTAAATACATGAATGGCTATTTAACCAATAAACAGATAAAATCAGGTTGTAATCAACATAGTGCTTCTAATAGTTTTCATATGATTAATTAATATTGTTGTAAAAAAAAGTCATTAAAACATAAATGAAACTTAGGAATCAATTTTGTTCAAAGATATTCAAATAATTCCTTTTGCCTTCAATAGGAATTGCATATGAATAACTGAGGAAAGGCAACATCTATTAAGAAGCACCATAAAAAAGAATAAAATAAAATAATAATAAAAAAAAAAAAAAACCAAAAAACAGATTGTAAGTGGATACTGGTCTTAACTTTGTTAATTGTTTGCAAGCAGCCCAAGCTATATTTAACATGATAAAGGTAATACTGTTCTCTGTGTGTGGATAACTCAAAGCCAGCAAGGTTGCTTGTTAATTTTATTAGGATTAGTGATGGAGAAGCCTCAGCAAAATTCTGAGTTTCTTTTCAGGTGCTTATTCAAAGCAGTTTCATCTTCCCTCAGAGGGTGTGTGTGTGCAGAAGTTAGACTTGAAATCACACAGCTTCTCCTCTTTCTGAGGAATAGGAAAACAGGTCAGAAATGTCCTGATGACTATTTTTCTTTCATTTCCCTATATTTCACTAAATCAAAGCCAAATTTCTCATTTCCATTGGCTTAAGAAGCAGAGGGTACAATAGAAATTAATTTGAAAAAGAATATGTTACTGCAGAACACAAAGGTGCATACTCTTCTGAAACAGTATATTACCATTGGTAAACCATTTTAAATATAAGAGAAAAAAAACCAACAACTTAGTGATAGAAGATTAAAGGCTTTAGGCACAGAAGAGAATAAAAAGTTGGGCTTGTTTTTGTTTTTCTCTGAGTTTCTGAATAGCAAATACAAACACCTAATGAATGGCACACAGAAGAATTTAAAAGTTAGAACTGATACAAATGTCCTGATAAAAACAGACTGTGGGACTGAGTGGTCTTCGGGGCTCAGTTACATGCATAAGCACCTGCACCACCCAAGGTGCCCCAGGGCTTCTGAAGCACACGCACAGGGCTGGGGCACATGACCAGGCACCTATGGGTGGTCCAGGCCTTTCTGGGAAAGCAGCTAGAGGCCAACCAGAATACCTAAGGGTGTTTTGGGTGGCATCAGAGGCCTGTGTTTAGGTAACTCTCTCTAAACCTGACTCTGATCCAGGACACTGGATCTAGTATAGTTTTTCCTTACCTTCCATATATATGGGTTTCTCATCTGGCCAACAATCATCACCTAATGTTGTTCCCACAAAATCTTTTAGAGCCACAGTATTTTGAAGGACAGTCAGGTGCCCTTCAGGTGACCAAATATATTTTAGCTGCTCTCAGATCTTGATTCATGTGTCTGCCACTAAACACTACCATAAGCATGCATACAGTGCGTCCTGTCTTATACAGGTATTAGCTAGGCAAAATTCAATCAATCAGCCCTACAACAAAGCTGTAAGTTAGATACAATTTTCCTAATTAAACCAGTGGGTTGATACCTATTATCATTCTTCCTGTATATGCTGCTGTTACATTACCTTTGTCATTATTTAATGGTTTCAGTAAATTAGAAATGTCTGGAAGTTCTTTGAATGATAAATGTTTCAATAAGGCAAAATGAAATTAGGGTATTACGATTAGGTCATTTTCCTAGTTTCATTGTTTGAAATTCTTGATAAAGAATGGTTGCCTATCTGGCTCAATACTGACCTGATACAATGAGCACAATTAATATTGTATTAAGAATGTTGAATTTATGAACTACAAAATTAGGTTCATTCCAGTTAGTAGATGTAATGACAAACCATGCTGACTGAGCATTTCTCAGGCTGTTCAACAGAACAGTTAATAAATATATCATTCTTCACATACCAACTCTGACTATTTCAAATGATCATGCATAGCCGCCAGCACACATCCTTCAAAAGAAAAAGATCAGCAGAACTCTAGCAAAACATATGCACCATTTTAATACGACAGTAGGTTTGTTCTGTCCTGCTATTGAAATCTGACTTTCTCCTGGGTTCAGCTGCAGCAGTTATTTTTCTCCTTCTTAGTAGCTGGTGCAGTGCTGTGTTTTCGATTTCAGTCTGGGAAAAGTGCTGATAATACACTGATGATTTTAGTTGTTGGTAAGTAATGTTTACTCTGATCAAAGACTTTCAGTCTCAAGCTCTGACAGTGAGGAGAGACACGGGAAGCTGGGAGGGAGCAGAGACAGGACACCTGACCCGAACTAGCCAAAGAGGTATTCCATACCACAGCACGTCACACTGAGTATATAAATTGAGGGGATTTACCTGAAAGGCCCAGATCACTGCTCAGGTAGGGCTGGGTATTGGTTGGCAGGTAGTGAGCAATTGTATTGTGCATTACTGCTGTTTATGGTTTTCTTTTCCTTTCTCCTTTTAGTTTTATATTCTCTTCCCTGGTTATTTAGAATCATAGAATCATAGAATAGCTAGGGTTGGAAAGCACCTTAAGATCATCAAGTTCCAACCCCCCTGCCATGGGCAGGGACACCTCGCCCTAAACCATATTACCCAAGGCCTCGTCCAACCTAGCCTTGAACACTGCCAGGGATGAAGCATTCACAACCTCCCTGGACAACCTATTCCAGTGCCTCACTACCCTAACAGGAAAGAATTTCCTCCTTATATCCAATCTAAACTTCTTTTGTTTAAGTTTTAACCCATTACCCCTTGTCCTACCACTACAGTCCCTAAAGAAGAGTCCACCCCCAGCATCCCTATATACCCCCTTTCAGATACCGTAAGGCTGCTATGAGGTCTCCACGCAGCCTTCTCTTCTCCAGGCTGAACAACCCCTACTTTCTCAGCCGATTTTCATATGGGAGGTGCTCCAGAACCCTGATCATTCTCGTGGCCCTCCTCTGGACTTGTTCCAACAGTTCCATGTCCTCTTTATGTTGAGGACACCAGAACTGCACACAGTATTCCAAGTGAGGTCTCACGAGAGCAGAGTAGAGGGGCAGGATCACCTCCTCCGACCTGCTGGTCACACTCCTTTTGATGCAGCCCAGGATACGGTTGGGTTTCTGAGCTGCGAGCGCACACTGAAGCCGGCTCATGTTGATTTTCTCATCGACCAGCACCCCCAAGTCCTTCTCTGCAGGGCTGCTCTGAATCTCTTCTCTGCCCAACCTGTAGCTGTGCCTGGGATTGCTCCGAATTTCCCTTATTATTATTACTGGTGGTAGCAGTAGTGGTTTGTGTTATACCTTAGTTACTGGACTGATCTTATCTCAACCTGTGGGAGTTACATTCTTTTGATTCTCCTCCCCATTCCTCTAGGAGCAGGGGGGGGGAAACAGGGTGAGTGAGTGAGAGGCTACGTGGCTCTGAGTTACCTGATGGGCTTAAACCACGACAGACTTTTAAGCAGCTTTTGTTCAGTTTTCTCTGGCACAAGATAAACCAAGTCATCAGATGTAACTTTGATCAATTTTTCCACGTTTTACATGGATATATAAAAAATGAAAATAATGCAACAGCTGTAAACATTGGAACCATCTGGAAACTCTCCATCACCCAAAATGCTAGAAAACTGCAAAACTAGATCTTCCTGTGCTTCCTAATGTGAACTTTGGTCACAAGACTGAATTAATGGTTTTGCAGAAACCTGGAAAAACTGAAATGTATCAGAGGTACTGAATGTATCAGTTGTTAAAATCTGTACAATACGGCACTGAAAATTACTTCTCCATCTCTTTCTCTTCAAGTGTACTGTGGGTTGTGCCTCTTCCTGGACAATGAAATGATGAATCAGAAACCTTAAGAAACAATGGTAGTTGTAATTAAATGTTATTAAATAACTTTTTTATATTAAGCACCTAGATCAGAACATGTGCTTTTGAAACATGAATTTTTTAGAACTAATAAAACTTGAAAAAATTGTTCATGTGCCTGTGAGATTGGAACGTGCTGTTATGGCCTCTAAGTAAATTTTTTCTGTACATTTTGGAGAAGGTGAAAAATAAAGTAAGTCTCTTTGCATATTAAACATAAACCTGATTCTAGTAAAATTACCTTTCAACTCCAAGTCTCATTTTGGTCTGTTTTTAAATGAATGAGAATATGTTAAATGTCCCGTAGGACCGATTCCCACCACAATCCCTATCTGAGGGAGACATATATTGAGTTCCAGAAGCAGTGTTTCATAATAGCACATTTATGTGCCAGCAGAGCTTTACCACCAAGAGTACTTCACATGCACATCAAATTGAATTGTCTTTCTTCATATGTTAGGTATTGAAGCACACCATACAGTTGGTGTACTTGAGTTATGATTTTCCTCTTCTAAATTTGGACAATGGCAATCAAATAAATATCATGATGAATGCACTGGAATGGCATCCCTAGCTGGATTCCTGAGTGCTTGTGACAAAATCAAAACATAGGCCAGTCAGAAGAAGAGATATTTAATCTGTGACAGCTGAAGGCTCACCAGACAGGTTTTTGAAAAGAGGTGGCCTTGACCTTCTCTGAATCTCCTGTCAAAATAACTGATTGGTTTTCATATAGACTGTCCATCACATTTAACCCAGCAGGATGCAGTGGAGTCCAAGGTAGGGAGCCAGTTGGAACAAATATGCAATACAGAGAGCATGAAATTGAGGGGTTTAGGGCAACAATCTAACACTCAGCAATTCCCAAGAACCTCTTATCACAGCAAGCTGTGAAGAATTTAGTTTCTCATTTGTTTCAGCCTTCCAAAGACATCTTGTTGGCAGAGAGTTTCAGGATGAGGCTGCCAGGTCCATATCTGTACTGGACAGTTTTCAATTGTGAACAGTACAGTACAGTATAATACAACAGCTTTTGACCGCACAGGCTCCTTCTCACTGAAGCTTTTACTGAACCGGAAGATTTTCTGTTAGATCGATTTGGACTTGCTTTGCCCTCTTGTCCCAGAAGTAAGTGGAACAGCTGCAGTAAAGAAAATGCTTTGTGCACTCAGCTTGTTTTAAACACTTTTTTTTTTTTTGGCACATTTTGCTGTTTTGTCTGTTCTTACTTGCCAAATTCAAAGTGTTTTGAAACTGTTATACTTGTGTTGATTTGCAACTTTCTCCACTTAGGTTTTGCTCATTCTACAAAAAGGAAATTACTGCAAGCTTAAAGAGCCCAAAATCTCTCTCAGATTCTCTATAGCATCAGGCTGGCCTGGTCTCATACAAATAAATGTGACATTATTAAAAGACAATTTTAAGTCATTAATATTGTAATTCATACAGACCTCACAAAGAAACCTGTGATTAACACAGTAAAAAAAAACACCTACTTTTCTTGAGTAGTAAAGATAATTTTGGGAAGCATAAAAAGCAGCTGTAAGCATGCAGTTTTACTTTTTTCATATATCCCTTTGTTACTTTCAAAGAAAAACATGTTATGGTCCTTACTGTATGTTTTATTATACATTGTGTATCATAACAAGGGAATTACTGTACAGAATCATTTTCACAATTCACACACATGCTTCTGTATAGGTACACTAATCTCTGTAGGTAAAAAATACTCATACATTCATGAAACTTGCAACAAACAAAACTCAGCCTGCCGTGTCAGACCAAAGGCAAGCTGGATTGCCTGGAACTGTGAAAGTAACACACATTTGTACCATACTATTACAGCTAATCTTTTTGCCTTCAATTGTTCAGAAGATGTTAATAACCACAAAGGGTGCTTTCTGACCTCAGAAAGCATTCTTCTTTTGGATTATGATGGGGCATGTGTAAACATGGTTTATTTGTGTCACTTTACTAGCAGTTCTCTACCCTTTGTCAAATGATAGGCAAAAAACATTTCCTAAGGTTTTCTAACTCATTGGGCCATCTAGAAACATAAAGCTGTAAAATGAAGTCAAACGGGTTGGGATGTACTATGTACAATCCCATATCAGTGCCCCTGTCATCACTGCTTAGGCTACTCAAAAGTATCTGAAGCCCTGAAATGGCTCTCAGGATTTGCTTATAATGTTGTCAAACAGTTTGCTGTATAGATGACCTGAGTTTTTCCTTGTTGCGTGTCCATTAGAAAGGGTTGATTAAGATTCAGGTAATCCGCTCTGTGAATTCACAGCACCCTACTATTTTCCAGCTGCTTAGAGGTTTGAATAAAATCCTACAGTCTGCATCATTGTCTCTACCTCCTCTGTAACTGTATGATGTGAGACAGTTTTGGCATCCTGGTTCTCAATATTGGGAAGCACAAAAAAACCTTAATTCCTAGGGTGAAGTGCTTATGGTTGCTAAACTCACTAGAAAGGTCCCTGAGGGCCTCAAAAGCTCATTATCTCAGTCTAACAAGACGGTTACCCCAGACCACTACAATCTTTTCCTACTCTAAAAGCAGTTGCATTTTGTAAAACTGTTGTTGCATAAAGAACATATTTAAAAGATATTGCTGAGGTGCTCCAAAAACATCACCATGAAACAGATAGGAGATGGAATATTTAAAGGCCAGGCCAAAAGCCTTCAGGTTACAGTCAACATGCTAATAGCAGACCTGGAGCAGATAGTGAAATTCAGATTTAACGTAAAGGCTCTTTTGGATTAAATGTTCAAAGCCAAATAGTCCAGCTGGTGTCTCAATATATTATGCATGCACAGACATACAAAAAACCAGATATATACTGTATGTTGCATTAAACACATAAAATAGAAAAACTTGTTTCCAAATATATCTTCCTTTCTTTTTCCTCCAGTAGTTGTGACTCTTTCACTCTAAATCCAAGCAGCATCTGTACTAGAGGTATGAAGTGAGGATAGCAAAAGGGGATGTAAAGAAGTTGCTTAAAACCCAGTACCACAAAATTATCAATTTCTTAAACTTCTTAAAAGACCCAAGAATGAATATAAAGGATAGTCACAGGTTATAAGAGAAATCTGTCAGTCTTTTGTAAAGCACATAAAATGCTGTCCTGAAATGCATCACAGAAGACATCTTTAGTATCTGAAATGAAAAATTTATGATATGGGTGGGTGAATGAATGCTGCAGTTCACTGCCAGCCACTCAGATATGATGGTGATAAAGGTTCTGTAAGTGTCAAGACAGATACTGAGCACTTAATTGTGGGGATAATTCAAGTCTGGGGAAGAGGTGTGTGTCAGTTCTTTTATTCCAAAGTGGATGGCTTATTTCTAATCAAAAGCAACAGTAATTAAGATAAAGGGTAAGGACATTTGCACTTAGTGCTAACATGAGCTGCACCATCTTTACCTCTGATGTGTGATACTCATTTATGGCGTCTGTGGTGCAGCAGAGCTCTCCCTCGCATACACATCAGATATCAGGCTCAAATGCATAGATATTCAGTGAGGGAATTAAAGAAGAAAATACAAGCTGGGGAGTGGAAGCAAACTGACCAGAAAACAACTGGGGAGGTTTATCTGCCATGCATGAAGCTGAACACTCCTTTCCTCATCTCAAATCTCTCAGATTTGTACGGATTTCTCAGGTTATGGCTAAATGGAGAGGGTGGCACCTAACACCATCACTCCATGATGAGATCCAAGCGTTCATCAGACTCGCTCATGCTTGCACAGAGAAAACACAGGTAAACCAGGCAGCTGCAGTAGCTTGCAGTCAGAGCCCTGGTGTAGGTGAAATGGTGGAAATGTGGGGAGTGCCGCAGCAGTCACCACAGGCCACCTAAGACAGATGGGGTCTTCTTGGTCTATTGTCCAACTGAAACTCAGGAGTGCAAAAGTCTCCAAGCTTCCAGAAATCAGCCAAATTGTACTTTGAATTATAAAGGCTGACAGCTTTTATCAAGACCAATAAGCTTCCTAGCACTTGCTAGTATAACTCAGATTTTTTCATATTCGGCTGGCCAAGTGAGGCACAGTCTAGTGCAATCAACGTAGTGGTCCTACAAAACACAAGAAGTTTATTGCTTTTAAACCCCAATTTTAAGATCTTGCCTTTCGTTTAACCAGATACAACAGCAACCATACTGTAACACTTCCACAAAAGGAAATAAATTAAATTAAAAGCTGTGCTAATCATAATTATTTTAACTTGATTGAGTCTTATTCAGTGATGGTAAACAAACTTTATATTTGTTCTCAGATAAAAGATTCTTGGAAGACAATAAAGTAAACAAGAAACTGCATGATGATGCAAGTTGCATTAATATTCCCTTTGAGCACAATCAACAGAGATGATTTTTCAAATTCCAGATGTGAATTCAGAAGACCGTTTTTACTGAGAATTCTGTTTTGTTTTAAAATCCCATTCTGAGAAGGAGTTTCACCAAGTGAGCTTACTTTCTCAGCTCTTCCACCTCAAAGCAGGAAAACTTGAATCTTTCGTGATTCTTTCAGCTAAGCTCAACTTTTTAAGAGACACATAAGGACAGACTTGGTATTCTTTTATTATTTTCAAATATATTCCTTGGCATAACAGAGACAAATACAACCTTAGCTGGAATATGTTGATTTAACAATAACAAAGTAATAATATTTTGTATATATTTTCTAGTAGAGGCCTTAGGAAAATCCAGCCAAAATGTTTTCCATCACTATTAATGTTCCCAGCTGCCTGACAACAACTTTTCTGTACATTGATATATACAATTAAAGATAGTGATTTTAATATCCACATTTACTTAGGTCTGAGGTAATGAAGCTGTACTAGAAATCATTTTTCAAATAAAAATATCTGCTCAATTCCCAGAAAATACAGACATTCCTGTGCTCTCACAAGGGGCTGTGCTTTGCTGTGCTGTTTGCTGTTGATGCAATGGTAAATTTTCCTCTCCATGTTTTCTGGAAGTGTAAAGCTAAATACATACCTGAAGAACCAGTGCAAAAAGTTCAGCTCATAGGTACCAATAGTCAGAACACAAATATTCAATTTTCTGAAAGGGATTTTTCTAACTTTATCTAAAAAAGCAGTCTTAATGCAGGAATCACTGGGGTATTTGTGCAGCTTGTTTTAGAGAGGGAGTTAAATAGATTCTTATTATTGACCCTTCTAGCCATGAACGTCTACCTGCATATGATAAAATTCCCAATACAGCAGCACTCATAGAAATACCTCTCTACTGCTCAGATCTCAAAATCTACATTGGAAAAAAAATATTAAAGCGATTTATCAGGTTTTTCCTCACTGCACTTTTCTGCTCTGTAGCAGTGTTCCAACAGGAAGGATGGAGGTTTCCCTACCAGTAGGCCATATAACCTAGTATATATGAGATGCTTCTGAGGAAAACAAAACCCCAAAACTCAAAAGGTGTGTTTTAGATTTAAATTTTCTCCAGCAGAGAAGAGAGTTGAACTTTGGCCTCCCACATCTTTAGGTGAATGTTTTAACTCTACTAGGGTGTTACACAAATAACATAGTGGATAGGAAGTGACAACAGCACCCAAATAAGTACTGGTAGTTACTCTAAACCGCATTTCCCAAGTGAATTTAGGTACTTGTCATGTTCAGAGAAGTGTCCAGGAAAGGGAAGAAAGTATGAGCTAGCTCTATCACTTGCCAAAACAAAAGTGATCCTCAGAGGAGGTGTGGGTACCAGGCTCCATAGCACTGACTGCTGCATAGTGCTTAACTCCTGGCTGACCAAAATCCTTCTTGTACTATATCCCACAGAGATGCAGTGGTTCTGCCCATATTCGACGTATCTCATGCTGGCTGTCTTTACAAGGCAGTCTTTCTTCCTGGAGGGAAAAAGCAAGATTTTTCTGCACTTTGTCCTGATTATAAGCTGCAACTAGAAACATAAGACAGATCAGGTTTCCTCCCCGTGTTGATCACTGCTAGATGTCTCTCCCAACCCTCTTCCAGTTGCTTCTCAATTCCTGATGCTACATCTACCCTCTTGCAAAATTACACTGCTATTGCATTCAGAGTTACTGTGTGCTTTTATAATATGTGTTTTATAGAAAAGTAGTTACTGTTTCAGAACACACTGAAAGTAAGGTAAGCACAAATAACCAAAGCTAGTATGTTTTACTCTTATGATTCTATTCTCTATTTTTTCAGAAATCCATTTCTGTTCAGTGACCACTTAGATGGAGATACAGCTTTTTTCTCTTTAGACAGAGACAATGACATAGCCATTCATTTCTGACTAATGATGACATAGGACACTATCTCAGGGGAGGGAATATCAACATCTCAAAATTTGAATAAGTAGCCTCAGAGATTAGTGAGGACAACCAAAATTCTTTGTCTTCCTTAATAAATTGCTGGATAGGAATGAAAATGTACAAAATAACTCTTAAGATTTACACAAGATCTGGACCGTATGCAAATACTTCTACTGACTTGAACACGTTTTGCATTTGGCCAGTTTGATACTATTTGCTTTTAGTAAGACACAGCAACATGGCAGTGATTCCCATGGGATTTTCCTTTTCATACCTTCCACAAATCTCCTAACAGCTCTGCAAAGCTGTTCAGTGATGATATTATGGCTGTCTGATCCATACTGTCTGCACTAAATTAGATGACCTTACTGTCTTTATTTCTCACTCATTAAAGCACTCTCAGTTAACTTGGTGTGTAATATTGTGAGATGAATACACCCAGAAATATACTTTTTTATCTCCTGTGGAATGAATTCTAATTGGAAAGCAAAATTTATATTTCAGAATTGCAATATTTTGCCAAACAAGAAGAGAGCTAATTTCTCCTATCAGTTGTATCTGATTGTGTCTCTCAGCTGAAACGAGGAAAGAAGTCATTCTGAACATTTTGATAATAAGCGATATCAATCAGGGAGGAATAATTACAAAGAAATTGAAGTAAATTAGCATTGCCTCCTGACAGCACTGAAGTGAGAAATGAGTACATAGGAAACAGTGAGCAATAGGTGTGAGGAGTGTATTTGAGTGGAACGCGAGTATGCTTGGAATGCAAAAGGGAAACAAGTTCAGGGGAAATTTAAAAAAAAATAAGTTTTTTTTTTCTGCTTTAAATCCCCTTCACTGATGGACAAGCTGAGTGGCTATCCAGAAGAGAGGGGGGAATCATATGATTCTAGAAGAAATGATATTTACTTTTGACGTTTTTTTTCAGTGGAGCTTTGTTGGCTTTACAATTTGCCCTTTGTTTCGCAGTATGGCTGAGGTGAAGCTTTAAAATCTGTGCCCTATTTCAAAGATTGTTAGGCAGTTCAAAAATTTTAAAGTAAAGTAATGTGAAATGCCATTGTATTCCAGTTAATAATAAATAACATCCACAGCTCTACCTATGACATAACTGCCTATTCAAATCATCTGTCTAACATTAACAGGTTATTGATGTGTTGATAGAAAGGACAGAAGAAGAATAACTGGTTCTGCTGAAGTCAACACATATTTTAGCACTGACAACAACAGGCTCATTCATGAAGGCTGAAACTAGATTGTAGAGACTTTGGTCTGACTTCTTAAAACCAGAACTGGTGCTAAGATACTAAGTTGCTTCTTAAAAAATATTTTGAGCTATCCTGCAAAACACTACATTTTAGCAGATTAACGAATTTCAGCACCTTGCAAGGTAATTGCAAATACATTTTGTTCACCATCAAGCTCCATTTCTATGAGAAAACAAAAGCCTCCCTCATACAAGATGCATGTCACACCTATAACAAATTGCTTGTACTGATTTTTCTAAAAAGACTGAGAAAGGTAGGACTTGAAATCCCCAGGTATATGGAAATGAAAGAAAAGTAGCTATCTCCCAGGAAAACTGTTAGCAGAAAATCTGCATGAACAGATTAAATGAATTAGGGCAAGAGCCTTACTTAATACGAGTAATTATTTTGATTTACACCACCTAAAGAATATAACTTCGAACTTCAGTCAACAGGAGGATTAGACGTTATGATTTCTGACAAAATATTATATGCTTCTTTGAATTTTTATGCATCCAGTTTAAAAGTACTATATAGCATATAAACTACTATAAAAATAGATAGATGACAACATCATTGTCAGAAAGAAATTCAGACAAGTACAAAAAGTAAAAACCACAGATAAATTCCTGGGATCAGATCAATTTTCTGGATGCTAAAAAAAACCCCAACAACCTGGATCTATCTCTACTGGAACACTTAGTAAATATGGGGTTTTTTTGAAAGAATACTGCTGTTAAAAATGTCAAAACAATAACCCTGTTTCAGTCACTTTATGGATTTTTAAGAATAATTACTAATAAAATTTGTCTTGTGGAATTAAGGAAGCAGGGCTTCTTGGGTTAATGCTTTCTGAAGTTTGTGGCTTCAGAACCTTGGAGATGAATTTACAAAGCATTTAAATGTAAAACTTATAAAAATGCTGTATAGATCAGACAACTGCACTTCCATCAACATTCCCTGAAATAAGATTCCATTAACTACAGAGAAAAAATCTCCTAGATCAATTAGGTGTTTTTCTTTTTTTTAAATAGTACATTTTGTTTCATCAGCAGTTCAAAGCTTGACAGGATAAAATATTGCCATGTGCATCTTCCCTTATCTTGTGAGAATCCTCTTCCAGAAACTATGACCTTCAATCCCATAATGGCATCTATTCACATGGCCCCAAGCCACATTTACAGCCTAAACTGCAAGCTGTAGGTCCAGGATAATAATATTTCATTTTCCCTGATGGTTCTGTTTCCTTCAAAAAAAAAAAAAAAAAAGAAAGAAAAATTTGATTTCTTAAGTCTCATCATTGCTTAATACAAAGATTTCTCATAGATTTGGAATATGTAGACCAACAATATCTTAATTAAATATTATTTGCAAAGTCATTTATGTTAGTATAGATTTTTCAGTGTATTCAGCAGTGACAGAAAAAACATGTTTAATTACTTTCCTTCTAGTTAGAAAAAGATTAGAGAATAAAGTGGAGCAATGGTACTAACAAACAACTAGTTTGGCACAAAAAGTGCTTTAAATGTACATCCAAACATAACTAAAAGGTGTGAGACACATTTGACAAGCAAAAAGCAACAAACAGACTACTTAGGTACTAGTAATTCTAATTTCACAGAGATATATAATGTTTTGACTAAGACAGTAGTGTTTAACAGTTAAAAAAATATATCTCTAAAAATAAAAAAGTACTCAGGATTAGCTCTCCCTCTTCCAAATGATAAGGAAATCACTTAATGGGTATAAAAATACATTAACCCAAGATGTAGAATTAAATATTAAAACAACTCAATATTTAAAGTTGTTTGAATCCGTGTGAAGAGTTAGCAATATGCTAATACAGATTACTCTCTGTATGCACCCTATCACCCTTGCCAACCCACATTTTGCTTTTTGAAACACTAACTTCCCTTAACTTGACAACTCCATTTCTTGTCTATGTGATTAATAGAATATTAACTTGAGATAATTGAGTTCTGTAATTAACACTCCAGACCTCTGTGATAACATGAACTTGAAATGTAGGAGAAAACAGTTTTTTTTCCCCCCTGGTAATTACGTCTTCAGGAAAATGCTAGTCCAAAAGGGAAGAAGAAAGAGAAAAAGGTTAAAGGAGTTGGAAAAAAATATATTTGATTTATATTGGAAATCCTATCTTTATGATAGTCTTTAGATTAGTTGTATTTTTTTCACAATATCGTAAAATTTCCACAAAGGTCATTTAGGTTTGATAATTTGAAGGTTTTCCTCAATCTAGAAAAGTAACTTTGCTTGTCTTCTGCTGTACTTTTTTTTTTTTTTCATACAGGTAGGAAAGCATTTTAATATTTTACTGTGTTAAATAAAATATTAATATTTATTATTATTATTAAGAATGTATCTTTAAACAGAAAGATTAAATCTTAGTATTTTCTTACGACAGGAAAAGCATTAGCTGTGTTGGGAAACCATGTTTTCTGTCGATATAAAATAAATTTCTCCTAAATTCAGTATTCATTTTTGATAGCCACAGCATCCCACATAAAATAAAACTCATTATCTTTCTTGAGAATGTATTTTTTGCTTTGGTTTGCTGTTTTTATGTTCTTGCTTTTCTTAAACTAAGAATCAATTACTACTGCAATTAAAATATGCAAACTCTTGACTTGCCTTATTATTAAGTCTTGGACTTAAATACCATTTAGTCTATGCAATTGTATTTTGCAGCTGCTCCAAGATAGGTACAAGAGTCAGAAGCAAGCATGTATTCATTTGTGCAGATTCTCGCTGATTTTGCAGCTCGGTGACTCGTGCAAGCAGAACAGCTGCCTGTAGATTCAGCTACTCAACCACCTCAGCACAGAAAAGAGGTCTCCCCCATACCTGCACTCATGTCTCATACAGCACTTTACAGAATTGTGCTCCTGTGCTACACACAGGCATTTGCTGAGCTTCAGCCAGCAAACAAAACTAAAGGAAACCACTCTTCATCCAAGACATCAGCTCCTCCAGTTCGTGGTAATACCTAGTTCTGTGACCACTTACAGGGATTATTCTAATTAAATAGTGGTGTTGCAGACATGCCAACGCCGTAGCAGCATTGCTGATTTTGAAAGAAAATTGATTTCCATCTTGGCAGCTCCTGCAGCAGTCTCTGGATCCCCCAGCCTCTGTGGAAATGAAGGTTACTCTTCCACAGCCAGGGAGTATTTCCTTGTCTCGGCACCTCTTCCTCATGATCTTTTGACATGATATAAACCCTAAACTAAAACTTCTCAAAAAATTCCTAAAAAGCTTCTAAATCACAGAAAGAAAGTAAATAGTAAATGAGTAGCAAAAGTTATGTTGCTAGTCATCATTAGCCAGGGATAGCACTGTGTGTAGGACTAAGGTAGCTAGCCCCTATAGCAAGCTATTGTCCCATGTTACGAGGTATGACACTTCCACACACAGGACAAAGGGACTGTTGATAGCACTTCAGCGCTGCTCCATGCAAATTAAAGTTGCCCTCTGTTCTGCAACCTTTGAGTTTCTGTGAGACACAAATTTTACCCTTTTGTCCAAGTCTAAAAAGTGTTTGTTGTCTTCCTATCCGCAAGTACTGACTGACATGGAAAGTCCAGGCAGGGTGCTCCACTGCCCAACACAAAAGAGCTGATACAGAAGGTAAGTTTCCTACCCTTTCAAATCTCCCACCCCTTCAATGACCTGCTATAAACTGATTCCCTTGCTTGTAATTACTGAAAATGTGAATCTCCAGAAATACCAAAATGATTGGCAAAGGAACAGGTTTTCTTTCTTCTCTCTTTGCAGCTAACATTCCTTTCCAAGAATAAATACACACCTGAGTTTTAGTCTATAAAAAACAGATATACCAAACACAGAGATATTATTCAGGCTGCTTTATCAAACTGCAATTTGCCCACATGTTATTATGGCTCTGTGCGTAGATTTCTCACTTTGGGATCGAAAGAAGTTGAGTTCAGTCCCAGAGTGCTATTCAGTTAAAATACAGAACCCTGGCCAATATTTATACCTCCAAATTAACATGTTATCATAGACTAACCAACACTAATATAAACCCAAACACCTATGGAAGACATAATTGAGCACATAATGACCAGGACAATACCTTGACTAAAACTGCTAAAGCACAAATGAGCAATTCACTACTGAATAAAGACCTCTGAGATTCAAGGAAAGGAAATTGCTGGTTCACAAATTACCATGACTCTGTTAAAGCTGGAGAGCTAATATTGTATTCAACCATGTCAGTTACAAGTAAAGTTAGCAACGTGAGTCATTAAAAACAACAGCAAAAAAATGTTACAGCTGTCAAATTTTTGACCAATTACTTTTTCATTGCATCCCAAAGATATTGTTTGGGCTGATTAACTAGATTCATTACTCGCCCCCCCCCCCCCAGCCCGACCAAGCACCGACCGATACCTCCCCCAACCCTGCAGTCCCCCCAGCCCTTCCGGGTAACTTCCAGTTACCTCCTGGGCATGACGTGCTGTGGTATGGAATACCTCTTTGGTCATTTTGGGTCAGGTGTCCTGTCTCTGCTTCCTCCTGACTTCCCCTCCTCCCTGGCAGAGCATGAGACTCAGAAAGTCCTTGGCCAGAACAAAACATTTTTATCAGCTCTGTTCTCAGCCTGAAAGTCAAAACACAGCACTGCACCAGCTACCAAGAAGGAGAAAAAATGACTGCTACTGCTAAACCCACACAGTTGGTTACTTTGCTTTGGGGTTTTTTTTTGTTTGTTTGGACCTTTTTTGTTTGTTTGTTTAGGTTTTGGTTTTGTTTGGGTTTTTTTTTCTAGTTTTTGGTGGTATTTTTTAATGAAAAATGTTCCAGATTATCGAATCCCCTGAAAAATATGGTCTTAATCTCAACTGCATTTTCTTGATCTGCTACTTGATCTGGACCTGGTGTATCTCTGACGAGTGCTGCGTTGTTAGAGGATGCATGTTCTCCCAGTATTACTTGTTTTCACTCCCAGCTCTCGTGAGAGATTTCCTCCTCATTCTGTTAGGCTACCAATACCTTTCTGCTAACAGCTAGGTTTTCACTGGTAAAGTTTTACATCTTAAAGTAAATAGCAATGAAAAAAAAATCCTGAATAGTTTCGGTATGTGCCACAGCTGCCAGAATCAGAGAACCACAGGTCCAGAAAGATGTCCCTTGAAGAACAAGGCATGCTGACAGCCTCCTTTATGCCCTGTCATCTCTGTACTGTGCAGGACACTTGTCTCTGAAGCACTGTATCTTCCACTCACTCATGGGATATTTGGGGAGGGACTGTGCTTAGCAGAGAACTGATCTTCAGTTTGAACCCCATACTTATCCTGTGTGGGAACAACAACAATGCAGATTCCTTCCATGGTGTTAGCACGAGGTGAGGAGGAAGGTCACAGTGAACAAAAGTAAAAACAAGGGGATGCAAGATGATGAAGGGTGTTTTGAGGCAAACAGAGGTGCAACCAGCTGTTACGGGCTGCGGCTGAGAAGGATGGATGGAATGGCTGCCCCCTCTCCTTTGTGTGGGTAAAAACATGCCACAAGCAAGAGGAAATGTTATAGCACATGCAGCAGCAGGTTATGCCATAATTGCACATTAAAGCAATGGTGACATCATCAACCAGAAAATGCCAGCTGCTAATTATGGTGCCATTAGAGTCCCTCTGCAGGTATTTGCAGCCTGCTTCTTCACAGGCAACATATCCATGAATTATTCATTATACAGCCACCTGTTTGATTAGTCAAAATGCTCTCACAAAGTACAAATCTGAGCTTAAAGGTGGATTTTGCCAGACCTCATTTAAGCTGTCATATAAATCTACTTTTCAGTTTATGAAAAAGCAACCCATCAGTTTATCTCTTCTTTTCATGATGTACAAAATAAAGAAATTGGCATGGGAAAGCTTTTGTTTGCTGATACTTTTCTGTCTTTGCAACCTAGTCTCTGAAAAAAGAAAAAAAAACCTTCAAAATGGATGCATCTTTTGCACTTCTTGAATACTATCTGCCTGTTGAATAAAGATTTTCTGATTTATTATAGAAATCTACTGACACAGGTAAGAGAAAAGAAAATAATGGGAGACATTTGCATGCTTTGGTAAAGTCAATTTAATTAGCATGTGAACCACATAGATAAGTATCTTCACTTCCTAAGGTACTCAATCTGGGCACAAATCAAACCAAACAAGGCAAGCTTTTCAAGAAAAAACATTTGTCACAAAGTGAACTGAAAAAAACCCAAATGCCACCTACAGGAAACTCAGACCAGTCTATTATTGTTCATTACATCCACTGCTAAAGGCAAATAAAACCATTCAGTTTAATTGGCCTCTCACAAAAAAAGTGCTGATTCTTGTTACCACACCGAACAAATAATGTAATTTACATTATTGTCCTGAATACAAAACAAGTAGCAATTTTATAAATTCCAAGAAATAAATACATTTATTTTTACTTCTTTTTACTCATTCTGTCCGTGTATACAAAGAAGAGGTAAACTTTTTCATTAGAATAGAGACCTACCTCATAATTTCTTATTATCAGGCCTATCTCCACAAACCTGTCTGTGAGATCCTCGGGGAAGAGACAATCCTTTGTTACACATCCAGACATGGCCCAGTATTTAATTGAATAATATAAATATTGAAAATGGAAAAAAATCTCTTTTTAGAAGATAAAGAATCCTCTTTTTTTCCTGAAAAAATGCAAAAGGTAAACAAATAGGATTTAAAAAATACTCAAAAATTTGCATAATTGTAGCTAGGCATTCATGATATTTTTCAAAAATAGATGTTTTTATTACCAACTCACTCTTGCTACACCATATTTAGGCAGGTTGAAATCTCCTTCCTCTCCTGAGCTTCAAGTGTGTCACATGGAGAGTGATGTTTTTGCTAAGCTATGCCCCCAGTCCCTTTGGCAACCAGTTTATTTCTCCCACAATGCACACTGCTCACTTCCTACAGTGTCATGATGTTCACTCAAGAAGATACTAATACTGACATTGATCTAAAATCAAGCATTAAACTCGGGCCAGAAAATGCAAAAGACTTGTTCGACTTCTGTGTTCCCAGTAGAGGAATTGTTCCAAGACTGTTCTCTCCCACAAAAAAAAAAAAAAAAATTAGCTCAGTGTTTTATGGGGAAAATGTTTCATTAGTAATTTGAATCAGCTCACAATAGCTGTAACAAAGGTAACAAAAACAGCAAATAAGATAAATCTTAGTATTCTAAAACTATAACAAGAATTTTAGGTAAATAAACAATATTAATTGAATAAAATAAGCCAAGTCAGTATTCTATACTTTGGAAAACTGCACACTTGATTTGTTTGAGTTTTTACCAAGAGAATAAAATGGACAGAACTTCCCCCCTAAAGCAAAAGCTGCAAGGAGATAACATGCTCAGTCTGGACACAGGATAGTTCCTAGAGAAATACATCATTGAACATTGCAAGAGAACCAACAGAACAGCAAGAATATCACAGGGCTCTTTGTCCCCCATCTGAGAGTCTCACTTATAACTTTAGCAATGGAGGTCCCACAGATTTACAGAATTGAAGAGAAACTGAAGATCTACAAAGTATCTTAAAAGGTTTTCCATATTCTTAGTAAAATACCTTGATTCTTCCTTCAAAACATTCTTGAAATTTCTTCTGCTGTGAAGATCACCTACCCCAAATGTTTAGCTGCGAGGTGTGGGAAAACTCAGACACAGAAGTGTTAACTGGTCTTTACAATTTATACCATCTGGCCCTCCACCCTTAGGAGTGCACTTTACTTTTGATACCGGTAATTGTTATGAGCTATTTCTGTCCTATCCCTAAATGAATCAATATAAACCTTTATGAAATGAAGCAATGTGCTACTAAATCAGGTTTGAACTTTTAATCCTTTAGAAAGTGTGAAGAGTTGGCTACAATTCTGAATTTTTGGCAGTTGTTCAATAACATTCTTTTTTTCTCTTTTGCTTTCTTAAGAAACTGTCTGGAGTAATTATTCATATACTAGGGCAGAGATGACCTACAGTTAGATGAGATATTTTAATTGCCTTAGAGAAAAAAGACTGTTCCAGTTAAATTGACATCACTGTAAATACTCATTCACTTGCAGATACATTTTTGTACAATTATTGTTAGCTAAAGGCAATAACTTCATTTTCTGGGTACTGGAGAAAAACATCTGCCTTAGTAAAGCATCTAATCGAAATCCTAGGCCAAAGAGTTCCCTTTTTAAAATACCTCCAGCGTCATCATTTCTTTACCTGCAGAAGCTTCCATTAACAGCAATCCAAAGATTGCCTAGGAAAATTGAATTAGGTACATTGATTCCTGCAGAGACCTCACAACTAGAGTTTATAAATGCATTAGTGATGCTTCTTTATAAAGAGAGAAAAGGTTAAAAACAAATAAGTAAGAAGGAGCTGGTCAGAGGAAAGGAGCATCTTAGGTTATGAAATCTCTTGATATTCAGTGTGAAGACCCAAAATAAAAAAAAAAAAAAGAGTTATCAAAATATCTCTCAGTTCTCTGCTATGAAAACCTCTGGGTTTTTTTTGGGGGGTGGGGGGGGGAGGGGGTGTTGGTTTTTGTGGGGTTTTTTGTTGTTGGTTTTGGTTGGGTTTTTTTTTGTTTGGCTTGGGTTTGGGTTTTGTTGTGTGTTTTTTTTTGGGGGGGGTATTTTGCTTTGTTTTGTCTTTTTATTTTTCAGAAGCCTTTCTTTTTCAAGGTTTTCCTTCTACTCAGAGGCTATGGTTATTCTCTGGGAGTAATTTCAGGTAATGTGTGATCCCTCCTCTGTGCCCTACTCAGATGCATTGTTTGCTTTTGTGAGGCAAATTCATGATGCGCAGCCTCACACAGCCATGCAGACATGTGAGGACACCAACTCTCAAGCTGCTTCTAGATCCCATTGGATTTTCTGGTCATTTTAGTGCCCCCTTCAGTTTTTCTACCTAACATGAGTGGTACAACTTTGCCTTTAAGACAGATGCAGTGCACAAGGGCATGTAGGTAACTACTAGGTGACATGAACCCAAACTTCTCTGTCATGTTGTATACTGTAAACTGGAGAAAGCCCTTTGTCTGTTGATGAAAAGTGAGTCTAGAGTCAAGCACAGCTGTGGCCCATACTTGCAACTCAGCAAGAACTGCCCTGTGTCTGCAGCTAGGTTGGCAGCTCTTTCTGGAAGTCCACACTGCAGCTCATGGAGGACCCCATGCTGGAGCAGGTGGGTGCAACCTGAAGGAAGCTGCAACCTATGGAGACAGAAATGGGGGGAAAATGAGGGATTTTTTAGTTGTGTTCTTATTTCTTGTTATGCTACTCTGATTGTCAATGAGTTAAATTAATTTTCCCCAAGTTGGTTCTGTTTTGCCAGTGATGATAACTGGTGAAGAATCTCCCCAGCTTTAACTCTACCCACAAAATTTTAATTGCATCTCCCCCCTGCTATCTTGTTGAGTAAAGTGAGTTATAGAGCAGTTTGGTGGGCACCTGGTATCCCAGGGTCATTGCTTTCCTGTGAATTGCTTTACCGTGGAGCAAACCTCCATATATACTTTCTTTGGAGCAGTGCTAGCTTGAACGCCCTGTATGGGCAAAATGACTACATTACCTGCTTACAATTGCTGCAATGTTCCTTGTCATGTATCCCAAGAAACATATGTGTCTTTAAATTCCAGGTACATAAACTTCCCATTTCAAATAAAATATAAAAATGTTGGATAAAAATGTAACAGAAGTACCACCACATTTGTTTTAATGGCATATTCTTCTCTTCCTTTCACTATTATTTTGCCAGTGTTATTTTCAGATTCTCATATACTTCAGGTTGCTTTCCTCCTATGTGTTTATTGCTTTGCAGAGCTGCACATGAAACATTTAATGAAAACAGAAAGTATACACACAAACTACATGTTCCTTCAGTGCTACCTGACCTCTGGAATTGCTTTGCTTTTCATTAATGGATAAGAGAATAACTAGGATGGAGAACCTCCATCCTCTACTGGATATTAGGGGAAACCTAACTCTCAGAAACCTAACTCAGTCACTAACTGAGAATGAGGAAAAAGCTGAGGTTCTTAATGCTGCCTTTGCTTCAGTCTTTAATAGTCACACCTGCCATCCTCAGGGTACTCAATTCCCTGAGTTGGATGGCAGAGATGTGGAGCTTATCGAAGTCCTCATAGTCCTGGAAGAAATGGTTAGCAACCTCTTCCTCCACTTAGACGTACACAAGTCCTTGGGGCCAGGTGGGTTTCAGCCAAGAGTGCTGAAGAAGTTGGCAGAGGAGTTTGCTAAGCTGCCCTCCATCATTTATCAGCAGTCCTGGTCTAGTGGGCAGGTCTCAGAAGATTGGAGGTTGGCCAACATGATGCCTCTGTACAAAAGGGCAGGAAGGAAACTACAGGCCTGTCAGCCTGACCTCAGTGCCAGGGAAGACCATGGTCCCAAGTGAGACCACAAAGCACATGTGGGAAAACAGTGGGATCAGGCCCAGTCAGCATGGGTTCATGAAGGCAGGTCCTGCTTGATCAACCTGACCTCTATCTATGACAAGGTGATCCACTTATCAGACAAGGGAAAGGCTGTGGGCGTTGTCTATTTGGACTTCAGAAAAGCATCTGAGACTGTCTCCCATAGCATCCTCCTGGAGAAACTGGCTGCTCATGGCCTGGATAGGAGGATTCTTCGCTGGGTTGGAAAATGGCTGGGTAGCAGAGGCCAAAGAGTGGTGGTAAATGGTGTCCCATCTAGTTGGTGACCAGTCACTAGTGATGTCCCTCAGGGCTTGGTGTTAGGGCCAGTGTTATTTAATATCTCCATTGATGATCTGGATGAGGGGATTGAGTGCACCCCCAGTAAATTTGCAGGTGACACTAAGTTGGGCTGGAGGATAGGAAAGCTCTGCAGAGGGATCTGGAGAGGTTGGATCGATGGGCTGTGGCCAATGGTATGAGGTTCAACAAGGCAAACTGCCAGGTCCTGCACTTGGGCCATAACAACCCCATGCAATGTTGGGGAAAAGTGGCTGGAAAGCTGCTCAGTAGAAAAGGACTTGGGAGTGCTCACTGATGGCTGCTGAACACGAATCAGCTCGTGCCCAGGCAGCCAAGAAGGCCAATGGCATCCTGACCTGTATCAGCAATATCATGGCCAGCAGGACCAGGGCAGCGTTCATCCCCTGTACCATCATCAGTGGTGAGGCTGCACCTTAAATGCTGTGTTCAGTTCTGGGCCTCTCACTACAAGAAAGACATTGAGATGCTGGAGCTCATCCAGAGAAGAGCAACAGAGCTGGTGAAGGGTCTGGAGCACAAGTGTGATGAGGAGCAGCTGAGGGAACTGGGGGTGTTTAGTCTGGAGAAAAGGTGGCTCAGAGGGAACTTTATCAGTCTCTACAACTACCTGAAATGAGGTTGTAGTGAAGCGGGTGTCAGTCTCTTCTCCCAAGTAAAAAAACAATAAAAGAAAAGGTAACAGCCTAAAACTGCACCAGGGGAGGTTTGGATTGGACATTAGGGAAAAATTCTTCACAGAATGGGTGCTCAGGCATTGGAACAGGTTGCCCAGGGAAGTGGTGGGATCACCATCCCTGAAAGTGTTCAAAAACCATGTAGATTATGCCTCAGTGATATGGTTTAGAGGTGGACTTGGCAGTACTGGGGTAGTTGTTGGACCTGATGATCTTAGAGGTCTTTTCCAACCTAGTTGATTCTATTATTCTGTTTATATTTTACATTGCAGGAACCAGATTTGTTACTCATAACTGTAAATCTTTACAGAAGAAGCATCTACATCCAAGTTAGTTGATTTTGTCTCCCTTTATGATTAAGGAAGAAAAACAGGTACCTATAGCATCCATACTGTTCACTTTATTTTTAGTGTAGGATGAGTCACAATCTAGAAATGTCTGTTTCTGTATACCAATTAAAAAAGGAGCACAAGATGTATTTGTGCCCATTGCAGCACCCTAAACATCTTACTGGTATATAATTATCCTTTCATGATGTTTTCATTTATTCCTCTTTCAAAGGATGCAGAACATCTGGATTTTTTATTATTTACCGCTCCTGTATGTGTTCTGTCATCCACCTACTGAAGCTAAGATTTTAAAAGTTTTTATTCCAAAAACATATGAAAAAAATGTTAAACAGCACAGGGCAAAAGCAAGGGATGATTCCCACAGAGCTCCACTAGAAACCCACCATGTGATGATAAGTCTTCATTGCCAGTGACATTTGGAGACCTATTTGTCAGGCAGCTGTTAATACATTGCAAGTATGTCATGTTGACTGTATCACTATTTTTTTTAATTGAAATGCCAGGCAGCATTAAGTCAAAACCAATAGGAGATTATATTACATTGATACTAATACTTTCATCAATAGATATCAAATTAGTTTGACAAAATCTATTTTCCATAAACTGTTCTAATGGAAATTTATTATATTATGGTCCTATGATAGTTTAAGGATTTGAATCTTCTACCAGTTATTTTAGACTTTTTCCTGGGGAAGTTATCATGGAAACAGACATATAACAGGTCATTGTCACAGGCAGGAGAGAATAAATTACAACTTGTAGTGGATCTGGCTACCAGGGTTAATTTAAGAACTTCTGAGATCAGAGTTTTTGACCTACTTGATTATCTTGCACATGCATTGCACTCACTTGATCCTGCAGCATTTTGCCAGGGATCCCAAGAGGGAGATGGCTGCTGGTCTGTGAAGGTCAGGCAGAAAATCAAGACAGTTCCCACCGTGCTGCTGCTCACACTTACCACTGGCAGGGTTACTGGCCAAGTTCCCTGGGTATCCCCCAGAATTTGTATTCATGTAGGTATCCCATCTTAAGATCTTTTCTTACTTCCGGGATATTCACCATCTCTTTTCTAGGTCCCCTTCACTCCAAGACCATTATTTTTTCGGAAACCCTACTGCGCAACACTTGTTCTTTGCAGCATCCTAAGCCCCTGGGTTTTCTCCAGTCTAACTGATGTGTTAATAAGCACAATGTATGACTAGCCCTTAACTGGATGATTCTATCTCATGTCCCCTTATTAAATGGAGGATTTGGAACATGCCGCTTTTATTTTGTCTAGGTATCATAAAAACTTACAACTAGCCTGTACCAGTTGTAGTGGCCAGGTAACAGACTTCTGCCTGAGAGCTGAAAAGTAAAATTTTGGGCACAGAAACACATCTTTGATTATCTGCCACACATTAGTGCTCACATCATAAGCTACTTTTTTTACTTATGACTTTTTTATTTTTTCCCAATAAATATTGGTCCCAAACTCTTTCAGGCCTCTAAAACATGTCTACTGTTTCATTCTATTAATTGATTAATTTATATTAGTGGCTCAGAGAGATTTTAATTTAGTTGTTTAGGAATACTAAAATTCCATATTTTAATACACAAAAGTACCCAAATACAACAACCTCAGTTCAACACTATTTTTAGTCAATATTGGAGTAGGAAATACTACATCACTATGAGGTAATATTAATTTTTCTTCCTCTCCATCCACAATTTGAAAACAGAGCAGAAGATTTTTGGTCACTATTTCTCTTTTTCCTATACTTTATTTTTTCAAAATCCAAATACCAGTGTTCTGCTATTGTTAAGTTTCTATAGTAGCTAAGATTCCTGTCCATTAGTAAGCTCCCCTGATGATCTTCCTGTAGAAATAGTTTACAGTTCTTAGCTTCTGATTGTATGTGCTACTCTACATTTTGTTCATTTTATCATTTCTTTCACACAGCCAACAGTGACCACAAGCAGAGGTTACCCCTTTTCACACTGCTACCACATTTACTGGTCCCTGTTACAGGTTGTGGGGGGAGCTGAATGCACCAAGAATCTGTATGCACTCTTTCTAAAACACCTCTTTATCTGCCAAAAGAGTTTAACCTTACCTAGAGACTCCTGTGCTAATCTTCAGTGTTCAACTTCCACTCTGTTACCATGCTCCACCCTTTCACCCCATGAAAAGGTGATTTAATGCTCAGATTTCTAATACGGTTGAGGATGGAGCCTGAGGGCAGAACCACACAGTCTTTGGAGAGAAAAAAACAGAGGGATCTCTTGTTAGATCTGTTCAAAGTCACAAGCCCCCTCACCATAACCTTGCTGGAGAGCAAGCAATTTTAACACAGAAGTTTCTGAGGTCCACTACTACAAAACCAGAACTACACATTATCAAAACTCTCCTGTTGCTACTTGTTATTCACGTCACAGCTTTGACTGTTGAGATGGAGCCCGAATTAAGTTTTCCCCATTGGTCTCAGTTTTGCTACTTCTATACCCACATGAAGTATTTCTGATGCTACTGTTACCTGGATAATCTCAGCCCTGCAACTCATTGCTGTGTTAGTTATCCAGATACTGCTTGGCCTTGGAAGATTCTGCTTCCCTCCAGGTATCTGTCAAGTCTGTCCATCTCATATAACTCCCATTGGAAACCTGTGAAATCCAGCCAGTGCTCATTGCACCATCTTCTCTCAGCTTCTCACACAGGTACCCAGCACATGGAACAACTTCTCACATATGGCAGTTTTTCAGTAAACATCTTGTTCAATTAGCTAAGCCTCAGGCCAGCACCTAGTCCCTGGCCTAAACATTAGCTTGTAACCCTAAGAAATACAAAGGAAAAAAAAAAAAAAGAAGCTCCATTTCAAAAGCAAAGTGATAAACAGCTTTGTTAGTAAGTATTTCACTCTTAGTAAACAGACTAAAGATGCTCTCACAGGACAGCCCTGGCCTACAGATGTAGATCTCAACTACCCTTCAGGAATCATGGGGTACACTACCCTATATGAGTGCCTTGATTGATATGAAAATAAAGCTGAAGCCAAATGAGACTCTAAAGACTTCTTTGTGACCGGCTTTGCATTTCAGTAGCAAATGGGCAAGGAGAAAAGATGGATTAGTTTGGGAAGAAGTTACAAGACCCACAGTATCAGTAAAGGGTTTAGTAGCAAGGTGCAATACAAAATAAGTTTGCATACAGAATAATTATGTAAAGAGACACAAATTATATTTTTTCTTATTGAAAACTAAATAAAAAAAGAAAAAAAGATTATGTGAGGAATGAAGGTTTTAAGCTGAATTACACTATTTCTCTACCTGATCATTATGGGATTGGAAATCTCAGAGGATTTTCAGAGTACACTCCAAGGATAATTTACTTTCAAATAGGCAAACTAGGTATTAAATACTTATGAATAAGTGTTACAATGTCCCTAGAGTCTTTGCTGTGAACCAGCTGAAAACTTGGTCTTATAAAACAAAAATTGGCTTTGCAAAACCAAGAAAAATTTCCTTTATTTTTTTTTTATTAAGCAGGAAAACATTTTATAATTAAAGTTATTTCAGTTCTGAAAGGTTATTTACTTTATGTATGATCATTAGAGCCACGTAAGGCAGTCTCAGAATAGTTAAGCAGAGCAGATGAATTCAGGAACATACAGAACAAGGGAATGAAGCTCTGTGAAAGACAAAAAGCTGAAAAAAATATTTGCACATGTTTAAAATAGTTAAGTGATGTGCTGCTACCTGACATTGCTAATTTTATATGATCTCACAAGAGTCCTCTATATAACATAGACCTAGCTTGTCAGATCATCCTGAAATGGCACCCAGCAGTCAGCACCTGAGGCTCGCTCAGATGTGCAGACTTCAATGGGCACTTGCTCATGTGTAAGAACCCAGACATAGCTACCAATGTTTAGGTGTGTTAGCAAGGACTTCCTGTTGCCAACATACAATTACTAGAATTTAAGTGGGATATTACAAAGTGTTGCATTGATGGAGAGAACTCTTTTGGGAGACTCTTCCCAGTCTTGTATTGGCAACTAAAAACCACACTGGATACCTAAGGACAGCTCATCACAAGATACCTTATGCTAGGAGAACTGAATCTTTCCTCTGCTATCCCAAACTGTTTGTCTAGGTACCAATTTGCAATAAACAAGATAATGCTGCATTATCTATAAGTAAAATCTAAGTTGCCTTTGGCCTTAATTGCATAACAAATCTGGAGGCATTAATTTCAGATTTTGTCTCCCTTCAAATTAAATTTTAAGTGAAACACTGCCACATTTCCATATCAGAGGGAAAATCTAGGAGGAAATGAGTCCTGTGAGTCAAAAAGATAAAAAGATCAGCTACATACAGAGAAAGTATGTAATAGTGTAGTCTGTTAAGCAGTTTGATAAAGCAGGAGTTCACTATTGAGGGCAATCTCTTTATTAGCAAAAAGATGGGAAAATCATGGAAGTAAAGACATAATAGATATTATTCTTCTAAGCAGAATCCTGAATGTACTTTTCGCTAGGAGAAGGTTATAGTTAATCAGTAGCTAACAACTTGTAATATCAGTAGGGACAGATGTTTTCTTAAATGTAAATAAAATGCATCTGAGCAGCCATCATCAACAGGAATTTGTCTTTCCTGAATTAAACACATTAGTGATTTTGCTTTCTGTAATTATGCTATTTTCTATTAACTGCCCCAGCATTAAGGCAGGATTCACTACATAAATGTCAGTTTCCTATGAAACACCACAAAAGCCTTTTAAAAAAAAATAAATTTCATTTAGCAGCTTGGTGTTTAATAGTAGAGGTAAACATTGATGACTTTGAATTTTAATTCTTTCGGTTTCCTCTCCTCTTTCCTTGGCAATAACTCTTTGATGCCCAGTGGAAAAAGAGCTACATTTATATAAATTCTCCATGTGGATCTATTTTGTCATTTGTAGTAAATTTAATCACATTTTTTCCTCAAAGGGGTTATCCTGTGAACTAATCTCACCTCTTTAAATTTCTTTTCTTGTTGTTTATTTGGCCCCAAAAGTAAAATTCTGACTTCTGACCAGGGAAGGTGGAAACCTTCACTCCACCTTGGCCAGCAGAACCAATGCATTCAGACCTGCCATGTCCTGAAAGTCCTTGACCAGCAGTATCCAGTTACCCTGTCTGAAAGGATTCATGTCCCCACCTGCAAAGGATGCAGGATCAGAATTCAAAGAATAAAACTTACCAAGATGATGTCTCTGGAGATCTGAGTTATTAGAGTCTCTGCTCAACAAGCTACTCCTCACACAACATCATATTTCCTTATTAACTGAACTGTTTACTTTCTGTGCCCCAAAGCAAGTCTTCCTTTATTTTACAGCCATGTAGAACCAGCTGTCCAGACCACAGCTGAGGAAACTGTACTGTGTATGTTTGGGCTACTGGCTTTGATTCATATTTCTTTGCACATCCCTGCCAGCCATTACCTTTCAATGTACTTCTGTCTCCTTGGCCTTCAAGCATTCAAATATTTTTCATGAGAATTTGATCTATTTTTTTTTTTTTTTTTTAGTTATTGGTCAGCCATTCATCTTGAGGTGCTCTTACCTGTGGAGAAATCATTATTTCAGGAATCTCGGTTGCAGTGCTTCACTCTGCTGATTATTTATATATTTCAAAGATGCATGGTTTGAGAGTCTGCTATCATCACACACAGGTTTAAAACATCTGCAGGTGTCTTGGGATCTACTGCTCATCCACACTCTGGCAGGAGAATAACTATTGACTTCATCTTCCTGCTTCTGTAGCTGCCACTGTATCAAATAAAAATAACTTCAAAATCCCTGGGCTTGGTTTAATCTAACATTAACTTTAAGTTACCATGCTTTACTGTTATGTTTTTAATTTTTATCTCTGGGGATTTTATAGTATTATGAAATTCATCCTGTTCCCAAATGTGAATAAATCATCCATGTCAGTCCTCTTAACACAGATGTCATAACCTGCATGTCACTTTAACTGCAAGCCCCTAAGAGGAGAAAAATAGGTCAGCTTTCTGAGAACTTCCTGACTTATCCCTTTTATAGAAGAACAGAAAAATAATAGGAAGAATTTAAAGCTTCAGTACAATCAACTCATGGTTGAATGCCTTAGCCAGAAGAGTGCACATGCTATAACTTATGCAACTGGCAGGTCGAAGAACTGTTCTGCCCTCAGAGAAGCTGGATGGAGGTAGTCAGGAAAGACATTTTTAGGGAGCCAATTCTCCGTCATCTTCAAATGTAGTACTACTTTGGCCCTGGTCTGCTACAGGCCTTCTCACACTGTGAATCATTGCAGATAATAGTCTCAAAAATAAATCACATCCTGCAAGAGACTCTAGCACAATTGTTTTTGTTCACTGGATTTGTCTCACACTAAATTTATCTTCTCAATCTGGCAACACTGAGATCATAAATGGCACATGCAGGAACCCAAACTTGGATTTCAGGTTTTAGCACAATGTCATTTTCACTTACTATAAATTATCATCCTCTTTCTTGTGTGGGATAATTTGCATTCTACCATTAGTAGACTGGCACATTTTTCTACTGGAACTATTTTAAGGTACACATATTTTCAAGATCATGCACACTTAATTCGCAAAATGTTCATATTTTTATCTTAAAAATTGATATTTTATTCACTTGGATGAAAATATTTTCAGTTTCACTACATCGTGGAAATGAATAAGCTGTATTTTTTTTTGTTGTTTTTTAAGTAAGTTAGATAGATAGCACTTTACAAGCTGAATGGAAGCATATTATTTGCCAGAGTTGTGACATACAATGCAGGTTGCTAACTAACTGTGTGCTGTTTACTACAGATAATAACAAAGAGTTCAATCCAGTTTCTGCTGAAGTATTGGTACATAGCAAGCTGCTTCCAGGTTGATAATGGGTGATCTCAACCAACACATACCCATCAGAAATCTTCTGCACAATAGCTGAGTCTGCTGAGTAGCCGAGTAACTCATTGGAAGTCTCAGGAGAATGGTATGCTCCCAGTTTATTTCCTTCCTATCCAAATGAAGGATTTGCAAGATGTTGCATAGTGCTAGAGGATGGCCTAGGAGCTTCTTCTGAGAGCACCCTGTGACCATACTAGTAAAATATTAATGTGCCACATACTTTGGATACTGCCCTTGAGAACTGCGCTTCCATTTTACTGTTTGGAAGGCAACCTTTTCATGATGGTTGATTTTGAGATAGTCTCAGAAGGCAGTTAGTACATGTCCCACTTTCAACAGATACCTGCTAAATTATAGTTCGATAGCTTGCCAAATAAAGTGTCACTGTAGTTAAATTAAAGGCTTTCAGTGACAGCTGAGCATAGCTCCAGACAAAGTATATTAAAAAAAAAAAAAAATCTATGAGAGCTATAAGTGAAACAAAGAACTGCACAGAAGAGGGCAAAAAGTGTGATACATCCTACACGATGACTTTCATCTGAGAGGAGCTCAAGTAATTTGATCATTTGGTTTAAGAGTAATAAGGAAGAATAACAAAAGATACATGAAAAGACTATCAGATCATTAATGACATGGAGATGATGGACAGGAGCATTTACACACTTTTTCTCACAGCACTAATGAATATCCAGTCAAATCAAGAAACAGGAGACTTACAGCAACAGGAGGAAAGTGTTCTTCACATGGCATAACTAAATAGTGGAACCTGTCACCAGAAGGTGTTTTGGAGGCCATTTAAAAAATAAACATCAGGATCTGAAGCTTACTTCTATCCCAGTAAGACCCTTACTCATGAAGTGCTGGAAGCAGAGAAAGTATGTGGAAAGATTGAAGCATTTCTCATGTTCTGTTCCCATTCTTGAGCTCTTTCCTAAGTATCTGCTTGGGGACATTGTTGAAGAGAGGTTATTGGGTGACATGGACCTAAGGTCTGATCCAGTATAAGGTTACTTTCTTATGCATTATGTATGTAAATCAATAATTGTAGTTACATTATCTCTGTTCATATAGCAGTCAGGATATTGCTTCTGATGGCTCAGATTACCAACCTACTGAAGTAATACTCAGATAAAGTAAGACCTGGTATATCTGAGGTAGAAACATGAAATGAACTTGGGCCTGGTGGCCATCTGAACTGCTCCTCTATGAAGTGAGTGAACCATATCCTGCACTAATGGGGAAAAGCGTCTTCACCATTTTATTCCTTTTCTCAGTATGAAAATTACCTGAAATGCAGATCTCCTGCAAGCGTATGAATGTTTTAATTCATATTTGAAGCAGTGCTGACAACAGCCATTGGCAATATCTGCAGAGGGTCATCAAAGTGTTCAGGGCTGGTGCACCTGTCCTGTGAGGAGACTCTGAGGGACAGAGGCTTTCTCACCCTGAAGAAGTGATGGCTGTAAGCTGACCTGTTCACAGCTGCCCGGCACCTGAGAGGAGATTAGTGAGAAGGTGGAGCCAGGCTCTTTACTGAGGTGTATAGTGACAAAACAAGACACATTATTTGTAAACTGTAACTGTACCAGGCTCCAACAGGATGTAAGGACAAAAAAATCCACACAAGTAAAGCAGTGGAGCAGATTATCCAGAGAGCAATACAGTGGAGCAGTCTGAAGTGTATCCATTCTTGAAGGGTTTTTTTAAGACATATCTGGAAAATGTTCTGAGCCACATAGTCTGAATTCAGGTGTGACCCTGATTTACATAGGCAGTTGAACATGTGTTAGCTCAGTTCTGGTCAAACATTTTTCCATTCCAGGAGACCAAACACCAGAAAGTACTATAATTTTTATTGTTACACTATAATGTTTTCCTTAAAGAAAAACACCATTATCAAATATGTGTTTAAATGATAGGAATACAGAAACTGAAATACATAACAGTTTTTAGGAAGCTTTAATACCACTTAAGAGGTTCAGAAACCTCAATTTCGACAAGTTTCATATGTTACATCCACAGTGCTTCCACTGAAATCCCATTACCACTGATTTCCAGACATGAAATTTCTAATGTAAGATCATATTGTAGATGAAATCAGCTTGCTGACTTTAGAGGGTTACAGCTGAGTCAAAGTATAATAGATTTATTCTGAAGTGTTGTAGTGAATTAATATTCTAAACTGATCTCATTCTCAAATCCATAATTTATAGTTTTCTGGAAAGAGCCAAGGTCCTAACTTAACTGATAAAAATGTGTAATTACAAATAAACTGTCACGAAGAACTAATCACGTTACTTTGGGTTAGAGTAGGTGTCTTCAGAGCCCTCATGTGTTCATCTTTACAGGCTTACATCTTTGCTAAGGGGCAGACCCTGACCCTAATCCAAAGACCAACCAAAAAAGCTGGTCATCTGATGTATAAACTGGCCTGCAAACGGTTACTAGATCCTAGATTCCCCATAGACAAACTGTGAACTCACTCAAAGTGCACCAGCTTTCCTAACCAGGTTATACTCCTGAATTTATTTTTCATATAAAAACACAACACCTGAGGGAAAGGGCACACATGAACAATGGTACTTCCAATTCTCTTGTAAAGCCTAAACCAGTGCATTCAAAAAAACCTACTGTAATTCCACTTAATGGAGATTCCTTCCATCATGTATTTGTTGTGGTTTTGGAGCACTTGCTGACTGTTTAATTTCTTTTAAAGAGGTCAGTATATGAAGGTTAAGTACCCCCTAAGAAAACCCCATAGTATAAAATCTAAGTCCTCCCACTCTTCAGTCCATTTAGTTCTAAATGTGAGTTCAGTGTACAAGCTGATTAATGTGGCATTAACAAGGTGGCTAGATATTACTTGTGTTGCAAAATATGTGTTTACTGAAATTCTGTAACAGGCTAAAGGAATTGTCTGAGTTGCAAAGAACAGGCTAGTTTAGCAAACATGATGGATGTATAGAATCTAATGAAAGAAATACCCTCTGTGCCTTTGCATTAGAGACTATGCATCAGTCAGAACCAGGCTGCCTGATCACGAAAGAAAAGTTGACAGTGTTTTCTTTGCATTGCTATTAGCACATGTAACTGACAGAGTACCTTACCTGATTGAGATAGGAGGAGAGATATGTAATCACTAGATAGTGGGATGCAGTGCGCTCTCCAAATTTAATATCAAGAACGGAGAGCATTGGGGTACTGGCAGTTATGCATCTGTACCCCTGGTTATTAATTGAGCAGTAGTATAAATAAGAATTTTAATCACAAGAAACTACCAGTTCTCAATGGTAACACTGTGACAGAGAAGTTCTTGCTAGAAGCTCTCTTCAACCAAATATTTGAGCAATGCCTCTGAAAAAATCCCGAGGGAAGCTGAAGAACAAAGCTATCATCTCAGGTCAGAACTGACAGGCACTTCATTATATTTTTTCTTCCCCTACTTTTTCTTCTTTTTCTTTTCTCTCATTTTTTTTCCTTCTTTTCTCTTTTTTTCTTCATTTTGAATTCTGCAATTAGTTACCTAGCCAGTGTTTTGCTTGGATAAATGACATTGTCTTTCTTCTCAAAGTTTGTTCAATAATTAGCTTGGTCTCCAAATGAACTTCCCAGTAAATTGTACTCTTGCTCTGACAGAAATGGATAACCCGATCCTAGCATAGTCTGATGCATTTTCAGGCTATGTCTGGATGAACAGTTCATAATAGAAAAGGCTTCAGTTCTTTCATCATCTCAGTCTGTTTAGTTTTGTTTTGTTGCTCTGAAACTTGATTGATTCTAGTCAAAACCCGGGACAGAAAATGTACATCCCACTCCCTGCTCCACTTCTGCAGTGGTCATTGAGTGGCATTACTCTTTCAGAAGCTGCTGCGTGCAGCACATGGGAAGAACTTATGGGGAGACCCTGAGCCTCCACAGACCAGCTGGGCAGAATGTACCCACCAGCTGTCATGAGCTGAAGTGCCCACATCCATGCTCAGTTTTGGTATTCTCAGGATTTTCCTGAAGCTACCAGAACCAGTCTGTCTTGCAGACAGAGAAACCCAGAGAGCCACAGGACTGCATGTAAGCAAACATGAAAGACATGTATGTTGAAGGTCATACTTTTGAAGAAGACTATGAAGTGTCACAGTTATTCCTAACTTGTGGACTGGTTAGCTTTGTTTGTGGCTGTCTGAAGCTGTGATAGGAATAAATATCAATAACATTGCTATCTATCTCTTGACTACATTGCGTTGGTTTTGTCTGGGACAGAGTTAATTTTCCCCATAGCAGCTTGTATATTTTTGGTTTTAAGAGCAAAACAGTGTTGATAACACATCCATGTTTTTGCTGTTGCTGATCATTGCTTGCCTTTTCTGCTCCTCAGACTACGACAACAGCAAACAGGCTGGAACGCAGCTGGGACAGCTGACCCCAACTGACCAAGGCATATCCCATGCCATATAATGTCCTTAGCAATAAAAAGTGGTGGAAAGGAGGAGTAAGGTGTGACATTTGGAGTTACGATGTCTGCCTTCCCAAGTAATAATTATAGGTGTTGGAGTCCTGCTGTTCTGAAAATGGCTGAACACCTGTGTGCTGATGAGAAGTAATGAATGAATCCCTTATTTTGCTTTGCTTTTGTTTTCCCATTAGTTTCTTCAGTTTTACTTTTGTGATTCTTTTCTGTATTTCACTGGAGGGGAGCAAACAAAAGGCTGTGTGTGGCTGAGCTACTTACTGGGGTTAAACTACAACAAACACCTATTGATGTCCTCTTATTCTTCCCAGAACTACCAGGGAGACAAATCTGGGGCAAATAGAATTTAAACATCTTCATGTGGAAGAATCTAATTAACATTGCCAGGGGATGAGAAGCATTTTGAAACACCTGGAAATATATATAAAAAAATAGTACTAGCATTTGAGAAGATATTAGCACTGAAAAATTTACTTACTTTTATAGAACATATATAAATTGCCAATATCTTTCATTTAACCTTAAATTTGCCCTCCATCTCAAATTTTCTTCGTATTCAAATGTATTATTATTCATGTAGGGAAAAAGGACCAGTCACTGTAGGGTTAAGTAGCATTTTCTGCTTGTTGCAACACATATTATTTTCCCAAATGCCTGGTGACAACACACATAATTACTTTTTAATTTCTTTCAAGCACCTCTCATCTGGGAGTACAGAATAGCCTAAAACACATCTTTTCATAAATATTACACAGGAAAGCTCCTGACTATTAAGATAAAAAGCTACTTATTTCAGCACAACCCACTAGAAGAAGTTCTTATTTTTTATAATAGAATCCAAATCCTGTTTATTTGTTTCAGCAGGTGTCTGCATGGTTCAAAGGTGTCAGTGGTAATCTGGGATTCATGGGGCTGCTTTGACAAAATCTGCTGTGATGATCACATGTGGAAGTGTGGTAGCAGATTTTCCAGTACACTGTATGCAGTACAGATCACCTGCAGTCTATACTTTAGATGAGCATGGATCCATGCTGTCACAAATGAGCACATGGAAGTGAGAGCCACCAGCCTCTGTCCCCCTGAGTTTGCAAGTTAAGAGGAAAGGGTACTTGAAAGCCAGTTTAAAGGTGAGATCTGCACTTGTGCAGTTGATCTTGCAGCCTCCAGTTCTGCCCTAATAGCCCTGCCACAGACTACCTGATTGTGATAAAACCTCAGGGGCCTCAAGTACCAGTTGTTCCATCAGGTTTTGTTCCCTTCCTTTGATGCACGGATAGACTCCACAACTTGTTAAAGTTGTAAAGTGGGTATGCTTTATTCGGCACTGAGGTGCATGGGGGATAGCTCCTCCAAAGGCATGCGCACCTCAGCGTCATTTCCCCTTTATGTTTATTCTCTAAAGTTATACATATGCATGAGATTGCACAACAAGCTTATACGTATTCATATCCTATCCCCGCTTCTTATTATAATGAGCTAAGTCCTTTGCGCCTGCGCAGTGCCTCCTCGTGGTCGTAGGCGAGAGTCTCAAGATGAAGTAAATGAGTCTTCCTCAAGCCTGAGCTTTTCACCTCTAGTCGTTATGCATGCTTCCTGGAGGCTTGGTCGTTGTCCAAAGCTCAGAGCCAATTTCAGCTGGCCTAGGTGTCCAAAAGACTGGAATCAAGTCACAGTCGCTACTTCTTAACAATAGCTATGTCCTTATATCTTGTTATAGCATACATGGCGAGTACGATAAGCATGAACATATAGTAACATTGTTAAACAAGCGGCTTGATCTACCCCCTTGTACATTGCAAGTACAATAAGCATGAGCGAGCAGTAACACTTAAGCAAGCAGCTTGACCTATCCCCCCCCCCCCCCGTACATCGGTTAACCCTTCGCATCACCTTCACCCTTTCAGTCTGCCACAGCTCTGCTCCCCTCCACGAGCCCTTCTTGCTATGAGGACTCAGTTGGGGACAGAGTGGCTGTACTCTGAAGGTCCCTGTACTCTTCTGCCCTGTCAGAAACCATCTCTGGTATGGATTGACCTCATGGGTTGTCCCGGTTAGCAACCCAGCTCCAGGTGTTGAAATTTTTCGGAGATGAGCCCAATTCCTTGTTCTGTGGTATGCCATTATGAGAGGAAAGCAGCTTTACCACATGCAAATCTAAATCTCTAGCAGCCTATGGTTCAAACACACAGGGAAATACATCTGCTTAAGGCCTTGTAAGTTTAAGGATTCTCTTGAAAAAAATTCAAATGCAGTTCATTGGAGCATATTTGTACCTCCTCTTGCTATCACCTAGCCTTTTCTGCATACCATTTTTACTTCTTTTCTGAGCAAGGCAGTGGCTGAAATGCACTACATTTACACACTTTGAATAGCTTTTCTTCTGTTCAGGTTTATTTATTTTGCTTTGCTTTGTTTTTCCACGGGCTGTTCTGTCATCCCTAATTTTAAAAAATAGCTCTGTTATTCCTCTAGATCAAAGCAGAGACACTCCTTAGAAAAGCTGGTTCACTGGTTGTCTTCATGATCCATACTTGTGGTCTGGATCTGGCAACATCAGCAGCAGCTGTGTCTCCAGCTTTCAAGTCCACAAAGCCAGCTTTGTCCTGAAGGAGGTCCTAAGGGTCTGTGCCATTGACATTCTTAGCAAGCCTGAAAAAAGTTTATTAGCAGCTACTGATGAACCAGCTGTATGGGTCCTTGCAAAGAACTGTAGTTCATTAGCAGCTGCCCTGTGGGGAGGGCAGCCAAGTACCTGACTCTCATTTTGCAGCCTGTCAGGCTCAGATCAGCAGGACTGGAACAGCTCTTCAGGACCACTCAAAGCTGTCTGCACCTCTCAGAGCTGATCTAAGTGCCAGGAAAGGAGTACAAATCTCCATGCCAATGCCAGCAGGATGGGGATTAGACCTCTCCTCTTAAAGCATTCTGGGAAATACAGCTTTTATAGCTCTCTATAAATAAGAAGATTTACTGCAGATGGTGATTTCAGCTGAAGATAAGTTTTAGTGTTGCTATGCATTTAAAGATTTTTTAAATGTAGATTAATTTATCTGACAAACACAAAGATGGGAATGTGAAACAACTTCTCAGTATTCTATGATATTCTCAGAAGAGGCACATCATTCTGTAGTAGTGTGATGTGGAAACATCTACTCAGCAAACCCAGAGGTAACATTTAACAAATGGTATAGCCTAGGTTATGGAAATTATAACCAATGCATGAGAAACTAGTGTTATGTTCTCTTGATATGAAGCTGACAAGTGTCTATTTGTGCATGCTATCAAGAACATCTCTGGCTGAAAGTGTGATTCTTTACACTACTCAGCCCTTAGAAGGGATGGTAGCTACACTTTAACAGTGAAGACAAGGATATGGAAAAGTCAAATACTTCCCCATAGTGTGTTTGGCTAACAGAGGTGACTAAGCACAGGAAAAACAAAATGATGGATGAGTTGACACTTGTGCACTCAACAAAGAATGTACAAGAGGAAATTCTGGCTGATCTCAGCAAAAAAACACACCCTGCAATGTGACCCTGGCCATGTCCTTCTGCTTGGGCAATCATTTATATCCAATAACATTCTAGGAGCTGATTCTTATATCAAATATATTGAATGAATCCCAACTGCCTCTGACAGAAGCAAGATTTCTTGCTTCTTTATTCACTCTTATTCCTGAAGAGGCAGATTGTACCACTGACTGGCTCAGCAGGAAACTGCTTTGGCACATAGTTCTACTGTATTGGGTAGAAACAAGTAGATTCATCACAATCCGTTCTCATTTTAATTTCAGTTTTTCTGTACATAGGGTAAATTAAATGGGCATAATATTCTAATTATTCTGCCTCATTTCAAGGATTTTGACTGACATATGGAAAAGGAATGGCTGATTATTCTAACTACTTAAAATTTTATACTATGAACAACTCTGCATATATTGCAAATTAAAATTCAAAATCCCTGAGTTAAGATTACTTGTTCGACTAATATTAACACTTTTTTTACACAAATGTTAGAATTTGACCATACATGTCATTTTCATAACAGATGAGATAGGTTTGATATTTGCATAAGCTCAACACTGGGACAATAGGTGTATTTATTGTTTACATAACCGGGTGTCAAAAATGATGCAATAAGTAATTTTTTACTGCCACCTTGTGGTCCTACAGGCTTTTCATGACAAAAAAAGAGACAAGGCGTTATGCAAACCAAATATAAACAAAAGGCTATACAATTATACTGATAAATTCCCCCTCCATGTCATCTGTTTTTTTACTCATCACTTTTGACTTTCATAATTTATGTCGTTGTCATTTGTACATAAAATCACTATGTACAAGCTGCAAACTAAGAACAATTTGTCCTGTATGCATAAACAATATCTGAACATAGCTGAACATAACATATCTGAATGAGACCTTTGAAACAATTTTTAAAAGTCTCAATGTTAAACCTTGTTTTTTACTTCTTTTTTTTTTTACTTAATTGCCAGTGCCTCTGTGCTTCTAGAAACAAAAATTTGCATTTTCAGATGCATTGTATATTTTGTACAGATTCTTCCCTGATTTGTATGTGTTGAAGATAGTTTTAGTTGCCAGGCTAGCAATCCTAAATGCCTCTGTGACACAGAAGCAACTTTCACTGGCCTTATTCTGCACTTGAAAGTAAACGCCTGCAGCCTGTAATGTACTTTTCTGCAACATGACAAACTTTGAAAATCAACATTTAATGCATCAAATGATGTTGCAGTGCTGTTCATGCTATCTGCTAGCATTCGTTGATTTTATTTTGCTCTCCTGTAGTGCTTGTGGAGAGAATCATCTCATGCCTCTACTGTGATTCCTGTGTTGATGTTGGCATTACATAGATTTCTCAGTTTTCTTGTTTCTGAGTGATTTTTCTGAGTGATTCTGATATGTTGTGTTACATAGCCACTGCTTCTGATGTCTGGCTTTTGTTAAACTTCTTCTTACCAGAAGATTTCCTGCTCAAGCAGTGCTTCAAGACTGAAGCTATAAGCATGCGTCTTCTGGTAAAGCTCTTTTGAGAATCATAACCTCTCCCTATAACTCCATCCAAAACTGTAGCTTATCAACAATTCATGAAATCAGGTAGACAACTACATCACATCCCAAGGTAGGAAAGTGTGCTCTAGTTAGACTAACTCCGCACTTCTGCTTTTTTCTTGTGATATCAACTGGTTTAAAAAACTCTGCACATCCATGGTGGTTTTGCAGGTTGCAATGTCTGGTGATCATGAAGAAAATGTTAGGCTAAACCTGGGTTAAATCTATGCGAAATGGCTGTGCTAACTGTGGAGGACTACACTTGAGAAGTATGTTGAGGTATTCCAGCAAACTAAATCACTCATAGAAAGAAAAAAGTGTAGAGGGAGAGAGGCTGACCAACAGAAGCTGGTAAAAATTACAGTCGTATTTAGTCTTCAATCCACCCCTCTTACCCTGAGAACAGCCCAGATTAGTGTGAAAGAAGTGTCTCAGTTGTGGCAGCCAGAACAGGAGGCAAGCCACTGTCAAGTGATACCCCCCCTTCATACAAAAATGACTCCAAAGAGTCTGTTTTTCTTCTGGACTTGCTCTTGTCCCCATGTGCAGGGAAGCTGACTTTACTGTGGCATTTAGACTGGCTTCCTGCTTGGGGACTTCATAACTCTCATCATGTCCTTTATACCCTCCATTTAATTCTTCATAATCTATCAGTTGCCCAGAATGAGGGCTGCTGTAGAGATAAAAATCCAGTGTCTTTGCTGGGGCACTCAGATACAACTGCTCAGCTCTCCTGGGTGATTTGTGTATGGTTGTTACAGCATCCTTCAGTCTGTTTGCCATCTCCTTCTTTCTCATGAGCTAGCAAGGAGTCATGTTTTCCAGCAAGATGACTGCTACATGAAGAGGCAGACCTTTTTTCTTTTTCATGAATATAAAACCATGTGCATTGTCTTGGCCATACAGAATGGAAAATCTTTCATATGTTTTCGTTTCAGTTGTTGCTTCCATACCTTTTCCTTGTTCTAACAGCACCTTCCAGATTTCAATGCTTCACCAGCTACCTATATTTGGGAGCTAAGGGTCTATAAGAAAAGGTCACAGCATTTAGAGGATACTGACCAGTCAGAAAGGACTTGAATTGTGATTTTAAGGTACTTTTAGAAAGAAGTCTTTACAAACTACTGATTAAATATTTCTAGATGGCACAGGAGAAAGCTGTGGGACTAGGGAGAGATCTAGCATAGAAGCAGAGGACATCAGTCCCAAGTAACACATCCAGTGGATTTCAAGAAGGAAGGCAGAATGGACATGGGGCAACTGAAGGAAAAAATGAGAAAAGAGTGCAATTTTTTTGTTGATTAATTTTTATAATTTGTCTTCTCCTTTTGACCATCCCACTTATAAAAGCTAACAGCTATGAGGCCACCTCTTATTGCTTGCTGTGCAGAGGAGCTAAAAAGAGCTACAGAATACAGGTGTTTGGGTTGCTTTAGTTTTGTGGGAGGGGTTCTTTTTTTTTTTTTTTTTCTTCTTTTCTGATGGCATTCCATCAGCTGGAGTTGTGTACCACAAAGAATCTGGAGGTAGGGCTAAATTAGACCTATTATAAGAAACTGGTCTGACAAAAGATACCCCAATTTATTTTCTTTTTGTATGGAAGAGAAGCATAATACATATATATCAGCATCAAACCCTATCTTTTCCTCCTGAAAAATGGATGAGCTCAAATGTTTATAAAACAATCTCATGTTTGAATAAGGATCTATGATTGATAGCATAATTTAAAATAACATAAACCAATGATTATCACAGGTGATGGTATCTCCAAAGACATCAGTTGAAACGGAAGAAATAGTGAAAGGCCTGGGAGAATTATTGTGATTTCAAATATAGAGGAAAAGTAAAGATGGTAAGAGAAAAACTCAGCAAAAACATTCTAACTTGATACCAGGGAATTGAAAACAGTATGAAAAAACCACAGCAAATAATTACAACCATAAGAGAAAAGAAAGCATCTCTAGAAGTTCAAAGATGTTTGTGCTGCCAAAAAGCACAATTACAGCCTCAGTCTACTGCCTCAACTATTGTCAAAAGGAGCGTTACAAACAAAAACAAAGTGCCAGTAGCATGAAAAATCTGACTGTAGCCATCTCCAATAAAAGAAAAAGCATGACAGTGACCCCCACATCTGTCTTTTTGGTTAATGAGAAAAGTGGTGGTGTGTGAAGCAACACAGACAGTTGCAGTGGCTGTCACAGTGTTTGTTAAAGAGAGATTTACAAAAGTGGTAGGAGTGAGTTCACTACAATTCAATCCAGCTTTCACTCATGCACAGACAGGTCACTGGAATCTCAAAGTTACTCTTTTCACTGCAATTTCTAAGCAGAAAAGCCAGTGGCTTAGGCAGGATTGTTAATCAGTTCTGCCCCTTCAGAGCTCCACACAAGGGACCAGTTAGCAGGAAGCTGGGGACTTTAATGATGGCTTTCCCTGGTCCTCTGGGAACTCAGGAGCTTCTTCCTAATTTTTGGGTCTAGCCAGACCAACCTCCTGCTGCAGGGCTGTCCTCTGTTTGCAACTTGTCCCTTAGGGTACCTTGCAGTCACTTGGGTCAGGAGGTCACTACACCTCGTAACTGAGCAGGACTGAGCCTACACTATCCACATGTCTGAATGGGCTTTCTATCTCATATTTCTTTTGGAGCCGATGTCCATTTAACAGCTAGCATGGGATATAAACTTCTGTCTTGCCTGTCTGACTTTCACTGCTCTTTAACACTAGCAGTCTTCAACAGGACATAACTAGTGATAAAATTCAGTTGCTCTGGGTTTTTTGTGTGCTTCGTTTTGTTTTGTTTTGTATTTTTACCAATTTTCACACACAGTTTGAAATTGTTCTCCCTGTCCCTTTGGATTTTCTGGACCTGAGCCATATCATGTAGGTGACACAATAGTTTAATTTAGATACATGAATCTCTTGCAATGGAATTGAATTCACATGACATCCAAATGTTGTCAGAGAAAAGGCAAGTTAAGGGAAGTAGCAACATAAAGCCTATTCACAGAATTCTCTGATCTGTCAAATGGCAGATTTTTTTACATCAGCAACATCTGACACTCAGGGAAGGAAAATAACAGCAGCGGTGGAGCCCACCTGAAACAAGAATATATTTGTGTTAATTACTGTGCAGTTATGTCACAAACTTCTGTAGAGAACTGACAACCCAACAGGAAAAATAAAAAAAGATGGATGGGAAAGAACTTTTGTTTTCTTGTGTCATCACATTGATTTATACCTAGTGTCAAGTTATTCTAGACAAGTACAGCAATTCTAGGTGGGTTTTGCCCTTGGAAAACCTTCTGAAAAATTCGCAGAGAAACAACCTAAAAGCATGCTGAATTGCATTCAATCCAGACTGCAGAACTGAAACTGACATAGTAGCACCAACAGATAGCTTCCCTCTCAACAAAACATTTGTTCTCAGCCTCTCCATTGCATTTGATATGTTCATAACCATAAAATACTGCTGTTGGGTGAGAGGGTAATTACAACCATTCCAAACATTGTGCCAAAATGTACTGAAGCCCTCCAACTGGGTGGCATAAAGTTCCTTGGCTGTGAATACAGATATGTACTTGTCCATTGTTGAAGTCCTTTCCCTAATCTCTCTCAGCTTGGCACCCAAAAGGACTGTTATCAGGTTGTGTTTCTGGACTGTCCCAGTCTGGTAAAAGATAAACTGTATTCAGTGACATTTCTCAGCAGGACTAGATCAGTTTAATGCAATTAAGAATGAACCCTGAAATTCAAAGTGGTAGAAGACAATATGGAGCCCTTCTGCCTTACCTAAGAGTGCCTCTGCAGCACCTATGGGTGCCTCCATGTGTAGCCTTGATTCTTTCAAGATGTGGCACTTTCCACTGTGAACAATTGCAATGCCCTTATCTACATGGACAGTCAAAACCAAGTGGTTCCTGTCCTGGGAAACCAAGCTGAAACATGTGCCACGTGGAGTATCCTGTCATTAACGGGGAAATATGGGAACAAAGTCCTCCAGCACTACCTTAGGAACTTCTGTAGAATATATTATTTTGGAAAGAGCTACAGTTCCACACATGTACACATATCAAGAGAATTAAAGTCCAAGAAGGTGAAAAGAGTCTGGTCCTACTTCTGGATTTTTACTTGAGGCAGAGCTGTTTCTGACACAGCTGCATAACCAGAAATCTGTACCTATATTATTGAAATCTATAGAGGTTTCTAGAAAACTGAACTTCAACAGAAGTTTCTAGCAAATAATTCCTCAAATATCAGTTTCCATCAGCTAAAAGCTAAAGGCAAATGGCTTCAAATGATGGAGAAAAATCCCATTCTACTTAGTCATGGGTGCATCCTGAGTTTGCTTTGATACAGTAGTAAATTCCTGTAAGTAGAGAAGACAGACCTTCGTTAGAGAGCATACAGTCCACAGGTGGTGGGTTGGCACTGTCTGGCAAAGACGGACAGCTGATCCATGAACTGGAAATCAATGACATCTTAAAACAAAACAGTTATTTTAATAGTAAGAGGCATGAGGGTTGGACTAGGTGATCTCCAGAGGTCACTTCCAACCCTAACAATTCTGTGATTCTGTGATATGAATCAGGTTTCCCATGTGGCCCAATAGGTGTCCCCATACTATGGCAAATTGGAACAAATCTGAAAGAACTATGAACACGCACAAATTTTTCCCTTCACACACTGGGTTATCATGTAATTATGAATCAAATGCAAGCTCCTAATCCTCATCTTTAAAGCATCAAATATCCCACTATTACTTCTGGCTCTGAAGAGACCATCACGTGTAATGACTTTCCTTAGTACAACTAAACTTTCTACAGTAATGGCGATGAACTCACAAACTAAACAACTTTCTCAGTGAGAGTCCAAGGCTTGGAAATGTACTTTCAGGGCAAACTTCACAACTTTGCTATAAGCACAAGGCACTTCTTTGACTTTATCCCTTATAATATAAACCTATAGAAATATGGATATAAAAAATGCAAAGCAAACACTCCACTAACATACTTCTCTTTCCTCAAAGGACAAGAAACAGATGTATAATTACTTCCTTAGTGTCTTACTGACAGCTGTTCTAAAACTATGGTGATAAGAACAGTATAAACATCTGTAATGTAGAAATATATAAAGCACTTTATTCAAAGTCAGACAAGAGCTGCATAGTTTAACTATAGAAAGAACATGGGTGTTCTGTAGCCACTGGACTTTACCATCCTCTTGCAGTATAGAGCCTTTATGATAGAAGATATTCTGACTAACAGAAGATTTGAGATTCCCCTATAATTCTAAACATATTACCATTTAAGAAACCTTTTTAAAAAGAGACAGATGTTTGCTTCAAAGTATTTGGGGCCAAACCTAATGCTGATATAACACAGGGTAAATATGTAAGTGGAAATGAAAATACATATATTTTCATCGGGGGGGGGGTCAAGAACATCTCAATAGAAGCCAAAAGTCTCACCTACATTTAGAAAGCTAAATTACTTCAGAAAAGAATATGCAGGCCAATGACCAGTTGTGAATTTCACTGAGACTATTATGCATCCGTTTATGTGCTGTTTAATTTCAGAAACATTGTAGAATGAATGAGAATTACTTTATCCAACAAAATGATCATGTTGAACAAGAAGTGACTAAGAGTAATCTAATCTGTCTTCTCAAATACACTTCAAGTACACATCCAGATGCATATAAATTCTGAGGTAGGGAGAATTTATTTACATTATAGGTCACACATTTTGAATTTTCTGTCCCAAAACTTAGCATTTCAAGCTGACAAGAGTCTAAGATTCAGATGCTTGCTTGCACCTGGAACACAGTGCAAGAAAGCAATTTAAGATATTCTTCTGTATATTCTCACAAAAAAGGCACTTAAAACAGGCACCTAGCTCCCTAGCAATGCATAAAGAAAATAATACAAGATTCTTAAGTACCTATACAAATTCTAGCCACTCCAGACTCCCTATTTAGTCAACAGTGAGAATGGCTCTTCTAAAAGAATCAATTGCATCTTCTGAGATTAAACTGCCTTTTAGAGAAACTTTTGCTGTTGTTGTTGTTGACTGCATAAGGAGACCAAAATGGTTATGTTTTGTGCTTAGTCATGTCAGGATGTGTCAGACAGCTTTTGCCTTTGGTCCAGGTCTCAGAAAAAGATCTGACTACCTCAAATGGAAACGTGCAATATTCGTAAGCTAATTGTGTACCGAGCAACACATAGAAGATGTCATTAAAAACAGCAAATCCAGACAGAAGTGCGAGCATTTATTCTTTCCAAGCAAGGAAAATTCAATCAACACAAAGTGGAAAACAAATAATAACATATCTAACGGTGAAAGAGCATTAGCTGTGATATTGTCTGAGCTTTTTGGTAGCTCTTTTGGTGAATTTCAATAAAAATTGGGCAGCTCTGCATTTTTAGAAGTTTTTCACCACAGATGTTTTTAAATACCTTTATAAATCTGGATGTTAACATCCCCTAGAGTGTAGGCTGAAGTAAAACATGTAATTCATAACTGATCATTGGCCTGTGTCAATATGTTAGGAGATATAGTTGTCATTTTGTTTTCAGCAGACTTATCTAAACAAGATTTTAACTATTTGCACCATGGCAATATGTGGTATCAAGAAAGTTATTTATGTTTTTGTTTGTTTGGGTTTTTTTGTGCTGAAGTAATCTAGCTTCCTAAAGGCAGGAAAGACTTCTTACTTCTTTTGAGATGTTCTTGACCCCTCCACTGATGAAAATAGATGTGTTTTCATTTTCATTAACATATTGTAAAAACACAGTCTACTTGTTCTGCTGAAAAGTATAGCTAAAAGATGAGCAGGCTAATTTTCTACATTAGTATTCTGGAACTTGTGGAGCTTGAATTTTCTCCTTGAATTAGGAGTTAAATTACTGCACAGATGAAGAACACTTACAGGAATCATTTAAAGCATCAGATAGGATCATATCTGACACTGATAACACCACTATGTTGCCTAACCCTTTCTGGTAAATAATGTTTTACATTTCTTCAGTTCTTGCTCTCAACTTCAGATAGGCTCTTCACCCTTCTCCTACTATCAGGAACATTTTAGGGAAAAAAGAATAAAAAAAGTCTCTTTAAAAGTATGCTATGTGAGATTATCCTAAAATCTGCATTAGGAGTCTTTCCTGTTTATTCTTAAGAGTGGGTCTGACAGTGGTGTAAAGCTGACACAAAATCAGTGAGTCACTTTTATTAACACTGAGGTTTCTGACTTAACTCCTCATTTTCTGTAGAAGTCCAAGATGAAAATATCTTCAGTCTTCTCTGTTATGGAGAACTGTAAGTGAAACAAGAACCAATTTAAAGTCACTTAAGTCAAAGTGAAGTTCCCATAACTAGAGTTCATTTTAACCTCCTGGGACATGTTCAGGAGTTTTGGTACTGGTGTGATATATCTTTTGTTTCTGACATGATTTACATATGGAAACTGCTTTCCTCTGCACAATCTTTTTTCTTTTGTTGTCCCAAAATCATGACAATATAATCCCAAATGCAATTTTATTTTCCCAGGTTTCCCTCCGGATTTTCTTTTCTTTTTTTCCTAAAAAATGGGGCTTTCCTATAGGGGGTAGTTAAAAAGGTATGAATATTCTTCAAAATGAACATATTTACATGGGTTGACATAGCTGGAGCATCTTGCAAAAATGGGGCTGACTCTACCTTCTCCATTCTGCAGATAGTCCTCTGGGAGCTCAGGGGAAAGGAGGATTGGATCTTCAACCTGTGCAGGAAAATTAGACCTGTACATGAAAACATAATGATGTGCAACTAAAAAATGTTCTAACTTTCTGAGCAAAAGTGTTCTCAAAATGCCAAAAGTTATAGCCTTCCAGAATGTAGCATTCAGTATCTTTAAAATGCTTCTTCACAAGTCAAGACTAAGGTAAAAAGAAAGCACAAAGACAAAACTGCAGGACTTTATTGTCCTTGAGGTATATTTCAGGAAGGGAGGATGATTATGAATCTAAGATGATTAAATACTAATGGCACAAACTTCACAAGTGATGAAACAGCCAAATAAATTACCAGTGCTTTAAACCAGACACATTTAGATTAACAGTACTTTTGTGAGACAGTTTGATAAATGTCTCAAATTTAGCAGTGCTGTGTTGTCCCCATTTCAGGGACCTTTGACTTTGGTCACCTGATTATTAATTGGACTGGTTTGTATCCGTGCATTGTGAGATGTCATACCCCTTAGCTGGGTAAGGTTCTTTGTGAAAATACAGGATCTTATTTATGATTCTGTAGCACAGGGTTTCTCAGAAGGTAAAAGCACTAAGTCGCTGTTTTAGCATGTCAGTATCAACAGTATTCAAATTATTAAAGACAGATCTTCTTTGATAATTTCAAAGTTGAACACAAATGTTCAGTTTGTCTAGACTTCAGGTCAAGCATTTTGAATTCCTGTTACTATTCATCAAAGTTGGCTGTTTTATTATGACAAACCCAAAATTCTTATTTATTCTAAGTGGTAACTTACTCCATAGACAACTGTATTGATTTCAGCAGGATTACTTACAATGTAAAGCACTATTTATTTTAGCTGTCCTACCCTGATATGCAAAACCATACACTATTTGGCACTAAATTACAGTTGTCCTTACAAACCAGGTTTGCTCAGAGCAAGAGGCATTGAGCCATGAGACAGTGTTCCAAGGACATCCATGCAACCCACAAACACTGTCTGCTGGATGGGCTTATAAACCCCAAAATATATGTCTATATGCTAGGCAGGCCAGGCTCATTTATACCAAATAATACAGAGGGATTTGCCAACATGCATTCTTTGTTTTTTTTTTCAGTATGTACAATTTCCATAGTTTGCTAGAGCTTGCTATCTTACTTTCTCTCCATAAACCAGTCTATAATTAGATAAAGTTTAGAATCTACTCAGAAATATCAAAATTAAAGTGAAATTTGACTGTAAAGGTTGGAAAGGCTGTTCAATTGATTTTTTCTAGAAAATGTTTTTCATTATTCCCCTTTCTCTACACAGAAAGAGATCTGAGGTCTGAAGCTCTGCTATCAGATCTTATTAGATGCTCATTCCAGATCAACAATATTTGTCACTGATAGAAGTTCTAGCTCTGCCCCCAGCCTATCCCACCCAAGTAACTGTCACACCACAATTCTTTTTGTCATTTCTGAAAACAGATGTTTTAGAAGTTTTCTAACAATGAAGCAACTATTTCTCTTCGCTTTGATTCATTTCACATAATTGCCTTATTAGCCAACATACTGTTTAATATTTTCTGTTTTAAGGAAATTTATTTGACAGTGTTCTAAGAAATCCTTTTAGATTTTGCTGAGCACAATTAAAAATAAAACTGCTGGGCTTTTTGTTAAGAACCTTTGTAGCAATGCATCTAAAAAGAGCTACTAGAATTGTTTAGCTTGTTTTCTTTATGTGTTATATATGCAGATAGAATTTCAGACACTGACAGCATCATGGCAGCCCAAATTACTCCATGATACCTATATTACAAATAGTGAAGTAGTGAACTGAGTATCCTTCAGAGGTATTATATAGCCTGTTGTTTGCTTTGAAAAGTCAGCTAGCTCAAGCTTCGTATAAAAACTGAGTTTCGCTTACCATAGCCTTAATGTGAAAAAATCCAGCATATGCTTTTGAATACTTCCTAGAATAAATTTGTATATGACAGGCTTCATGAATCTGATGCCTTAACATATAAGCAAAACAGGAACATATGCTTGTGTTGGTGACCCCATCATCTATTCAACACCCTCTCCATCTAATCCTCTTCAAGTCTTACTCTATATTCTGAGTCAGTGATTGGGTTGATATCCCAACCAAGTAAATCCCTTTGATCTATATTTTTGTGTTTTTACTATTTCTTTAACTGAGGAGGAGTAGAGCAGTAAGCAGATTCACAGAAATGCATATGATGCTTCCAATATTCAGGGTTTTTTTTCATTTAATTGGTGGTTTCAAGCAAGGTTCTGACCACAGCCCTGATTTTGTCTTTAGGCTATTGCATTGCATGTCAGTGTTTATGTATCCTGACAGATCATCCTTATCTCCATCACTTGTGGGATATTGAAGTGTATAGTCTAACTAGCATTTCATTTCCATGGAAAAAACTTAGTAAAATGGTAAATCTGTGTTGCTGTCAGAAAGAAATTGATGGTCATTCATCCCCTTAGAAGAGAAGAGAGCAAAGCTAATCATATGCTCCAGCTCTTTCTGCTGAAGGCAAATTAAAGGTGCAGCCTCATGGAGATCAATATAATAGGGTGGCCATTGTGAGAGAAGCACATGGAGTTTTCTCTGGATTTTCTGCAGCCCTCTGGGGATTTCCTGCTATTGAATCATACATCCTTTATGCAGCAATTATGACTATTTAGTTAGCACCAGTTACATAGCTCTATCAACTGGTTCTTAAAATGTGTGCCTTGAGGTAAGCATCTTTATTAGGTGTGGGTGTGGATTTTTTAAAAAGAAGTAGAAAAAAAACTTTAGATTTAACCATGTTTTTTGTGCTTTTCTGTCTATTCTGAATCCAAAAGACTTTAATGACCTTTTGATTGTACTGTCTTTCCTTACTGCTGGCAATTAAAATCTCTTCCTTGCACAGATTTTTTTTTTAGAATATTTTAATTTTTCTTGGATAAATAAGAAACACCTTGTCAGAACAAGGTGGTTTACAACATTCAGAAAGTCTTGTAGTTCTTTCCTTTTAAAGAATGAAAGCAATCTTAAACACAGTATTCTGATAATGGTATCTCTAACGCTATTATCAGACATGACAATGCTTCCTTGTTTTTCCTGATACCCATTAAGAATTGTTTTAGCATTCTAAGTGTCATTTCAGAGTCAGCTATTTTCCTACCTAAATTCTTTTTATTCACAGCTTTCTAAGATGTAACCTCCCCCCCACCCCGTTACCATAAACACTATCTTTTTGCTCCTGGTTGAATGACATTGCATTTGGAAGAGTTAAAATGTGTATTGGGACACTCCAAGTGGCAATTCGAAGGCTATATTTTGTTTCAGATTCACAGCAAGATGATTGTAGGAGCTCATGAGCCTGAGCGGAATGCAGTGGGATAGTTCGACTATTGCCAAACTCCAGCAAGTAGCCTGGAGTCTGAGAACACTTCTCCAGCCTGTGAGTCCTCGGATATTGTTAGCAGGCAGCTAAAAATCAGCATGCCTACAAAAGTGGCCACCACAAAGGCCACTGAGGTTCAGTGTCAGGACAGGGTCAAACACACGTGCTGACAGAAAGAAATGTTCTTCTATAACACTCGTCTAAAGCGAGTGTTCATGCAAGATGATCACTGTGAAAAAAAGACAGTAAATTTACTACAACAAAAATTTCACTCAGATGTGTGAATGTATTTCATTTACTACTAAAACTGGCTGAGATAGTGATAACCTGAACCTCTAATGAGAAAGTTTCAGTCAGGACAGGACAAATATGGGCAAGAAGATCAGCCCTATAAACTCGCAGCCCTTAATATTTGTTCATCCTGTACAGATGGTTATGCACTACATCAGCAATCTCTCTCCTCCTCTGGCAGATAAATTTACTGAACATATAATAGATGACAAAAATAAATGGAAAACTGTTACGTCCTGCGTGATGCAATTACCAATCTTTCTTTCCAAAAACTTCATGCTTCATTTACATTAAAGTAGATAATTAGACTTGTATTCCAGCACAATATGGAGAATCCATAAGCTTAAGCAGATAGATGTGTAGCACTCTCATGACAGAATCATAACTGGTCTGAGATCATGCTTGAACTTCCTATTTTCCAAGGACTATTCACATCACTGAACTTGTATAACATAACACTGCAAGAGGACATTTCATCCACTGAGACTTACAAGTAGGTTAACAGCAATGTAATAGTTTTTCTAAAAACTGGAGTCTTAAAAAGTGCTTCACACATCACTGTATATTTCAATACTGTGGATAACATGGCATTAAATAATCTACTGTATTGTAAGTGCCCATTAAGCTTTATCATTAATGTGATATGATGCTTCTGACACTTATATTTCTGATACTTTTATGCTTAGGCACATTGCAGTGTGTTATACTTGGCTGGCAATGGAAGCTTTCAGTTACCAGCTTTACTAAACAGAGATTTTTTTTTTTATTGTCAAGAAGACATGAATCTGAAAGAATCAGCTATCATAAAAGGCAAATATTAAAGGGATGAGCTTTGTGTTAGGACTTCTCCAGATCTTGCATCTGATCACTAGAATTGTAGCCACATTAACATTTTATGAAGAGATGCTGAAGTTGTTCCATAGAAATTATATTCAGCTATTTTTTGTTTAATATATTGTTTACATTTCCCCCCTATTTTTTACAGTATAATTTACAACTGCTATTTAAATAGTCTGAATGAAACAGTCCTTCCAATTCTGTCCCACATTTGTTATCCATTATTTATATTGAAGGAATGACTATTTTACTCATACTGTTCTCTGAAAGATTGAGATTTCAAGCAGGAAATGAGATATATTAAATGAATATATGTACCTCATAAGTCATAGACATGTCATTTTGTCATTTTTACAAACAAGAAAAATACCCAGTTACACAATATTTAAACTGTTGTATCAGCCCAGTTATAATTATTAGAATTCAAGAAGAGAACCAATCTGGTTTTAAAAGACTCCTCTGTCACATGGTGCCAGTTATCTATGGATTTCTCTGTGATATACAATGCTAGAAGCTAAATTAAATTTCTTTGGTGAAGGTTCTTGTGATTTTGACATTGCTGTCTTCACCATATATTTATATGGGATAGGACTTAATTTCCCATTCATCTGATCTTTGGATAAAGCTGCAGTGACTTTGAAATTTTCTAATTAAGTCACTGGTATCTGCTTACTTGGTGATATCACGTGTGCAGCTGATTTAGAAACTGTAGAAACTTGTAGATTTGTCTGTGAAGACCAGATAGTTATCAAAATCCATATGGCTGAGTTAGTTGACTTATGAATCGTAAGAAATAAGTATGTCATGTTTATTTGTGGAAATAGTCTTATTTTTACCTAGTCCAGGAAAAAATATTTGAAACATTGACAACTCTGTTTCTTGTGGATCAATATTTTTATAAAGAAATTATAGACGTAGTAAATTTGTGTTTGAAGAGACCAAATGATAGCAAAAGTGAGTATGTCTGCAGCTGAAATTTTTAGCAAGGATATTTCCACTCATCGATCTGTATGCAATACTGCTTCGTCCAACTTCAAATGGAAATGGCAAGCATTTCAAATAAGGAATAGAAAGCCTGTTGACCTCCTTTATAGCTTTCATAACCATTCATTTAGGTGACCTAAAAAGTGTTCAAGTGCAGATTATGTGGGGTAGTGCAAGAGAGAAAGAAGCATCCTAGTAGTCACAGTTCCATGACGCAAAATCCAAATAGTCCTGCAGCTGGATCTAATTTTGAACCTTATTGAACCTTCAGTAAACAAGAAAACAAAAACCATTCTCTTTTAATCAGAAGTTATCCTCCCATGCAATACCTCCTAAAGAGCCATAGAAAGACTTTCATTACTTCTTTTCCTAGCCTTCAAATTACTCCTGCTACATTAAGTTCACGTTCCACTCTTGTAAAATTTTGCATTTAACAGCTGCAAACACTTCAAGCAAACTGAAAACCATTTGACTAGGAAGAAATTGCACAGCAGTGTGGTAGGTCTCAGATTTCACTTCTACTAGTTTCTGTTACTGGCAGCATTTGCTTGAGAACAGTTTTTTTTTCTGTTTGTTTTGTTAACATCACACAACTAATTAGTGCTGAAAGGCTCGAGTTTCTCACAATCCCATGATATCCAAGCCAGGTTGGGAGCAGGCTGGAATCTGAACCCAGATCTGGATCTGAGGCATGCCTTTTGGACTTACCTCCAGTTAGCATCTCTCCATCAGAAGACTATGAATAACAGATAGCTATCCACAAATATAGCAAACTGGCATGTACATTCGTTTTGAGAGAATAAAGTGTTAACTGGAGTTTTTAGCCTGTGTCTGGCAGAAAGCCAGATGCTCTCTGTGCTTTTTTGGACCATTTGTCTCTAGTCTAACTTTCTGCTGCATAGATACCACCCTGACTGATCCGACATGCAAAATATGTCTCATATAAAGCTCAAAGTACAAACGACTCTGGCTATTGCCATATTTGGATTAAAAATACTTAATTTACTTTTGTCCATTTTTCAAATGATTTAATATTTTCCCTGAACTGCATTCAGTCTTCTCACCTGGGAAGCAGGGACCTGGATAGTATGAATAGAAATCACAAGCTCAATTAGGAAAATTCCATCTGGGAAATCATACTATTTAGGATTACAAAGCTAAATGCTTTTGCTTGGCTCATTCAAAACATTTTTTAATACACATGGGTTGCTTATACTAGCATCTTATGGCCAAAAGATGACAGTCCTTAATTAAGTAGTTTCCCTCTGCTTCCAGAAATGGATTTGCCTGACCAGGAACTGATAGATTATCTAAGGGAAGAGTTGTTATATTCACTTTCCAAGACACAACAGAGAAATAAAGAGACCAAGTTTGTTAAGACTTCTGAAATTATGTATATTATTAACACATTTAGGAATACACGAATATCCTGAAATCTAATCCCTTGCTAGAGAATACGTATAGTATGAAATATTTGTTTCCTTCCAAAAATTAAAATTGTCACTAAGTAACACTCTATTGTCAAATTTGAGAAGCTCAGGGGACAAGATTTGGGTTTTTAGACTCCTTCTCCATAGATCTTTTCCATGTAAATATTTATCCCCTGCACAAACAACTGTCTACCCACGTCTTCTGGGCTTGCAGTACTCACCTATAAGGACTGATTTTTTAGCCTCTTCCTCTATTCAGCATCCCTCCATAATTTCACAGAGGCAATAAGGGAATTTCCCTGTTCAAAAGCAGATGCCATTTTCCAGCTCCTTCTAAAGCCCTTCCTGCTGTGTGTGCAAGGCCAGACTGATATCCCATCAGAAAGGAGGCAAAAGCCAATCCAGAAAGGGACAGGAGTGTTCTGCTGTCCTCTGCACCAAGAGAAAACTCAGGTGTTCTGCAAACCCTGAGGTAAAAGCTTTCCCTGCAGAGTGAACTGGACAGTGAAGAGTTGTTCAGTTTTGCTTCTGCCTCTTTCCAGATGGCATCTTGTCAATGGTTATCTAGTGGTCCTGCATCTCTAGATATAAAAATGAAGTGCAAAAGGCTGAAAAGAGTACTTGACAAACATGCCGCTAATGTGATTTATGTGCTCATCCAAGCTGGTGGCTTACCACCCAGCCAATTAATCACTCTCCAGTATTTTGAAAGTCATTAAATTCTGTACCATTTCTAACATTTTTTTAACCATTAGGCAGGCTTTATTTTGAAGTGTGATGTCACCAATTCTGAGTTTCTTTGCCACCTCATTTTATTTCTTCACTGCCTGCTAAGACATATTTAATTATGACTGCTGCTATGCCAAGTGGGCAATTTCACTTTCTTATTATAACACCTCTAAGAATGCAATATGGCAAATGCTACGTATGTGTTTTCTCCTTCATTTCAGTTGTAGCTCCTGGGAGTTACTTACTCCTGCACAAGAGGTCCAGCTCCAACACACTGAAGCCTGTCCCCATCCAGCTGCTGCTGGGAGGAAAAGAGTTGGTGACCATCATCTTGCTATCCTGCCAGAACAATGTTAACGTGGAAGCTATTTTCTTTATTCATGAGAGGAAAAAGTTCTATGGTTTGAACCTAAAAGAGCTCCAGCAAAAGGGAATTCATGTCCATTTCCCAGTCTGACTGTGCAGGAGGCCATTTGAAAAAGGCGGACTGAAGGACTGCATAAAAACACCTTAGCGAGCAAAAGAGTTGTAACAAAACTCAATAATCTGACCTATTAACTTCCAGTTTTCCAGAAGACTTTACACTGCTTTTCTCTGACCTCACTTTTCCTTCTCTAAGTTTCTGCATTTTGAAAGGTTTCTACAAAAAAGGAAAAATAATCTTCAGCTTGGTTACCTTTATTAATGATGTCAGCCAGGACATTTTGCAACCAAAGACTGTGCTAGAAAAGGTTTTCAGTGGATTTGACAAGAAATACCAAGAAACAAGCTCTATTTTGAAAGGAAAATGATTGATTGTTACCTCTGCAGAAAGAGAAACAGAAGGTTACTTATTTAAGTGAAGGCTATGAATAAAATAAGTAAAGCACTTTAGCTGAGCCACCTTCTAGAAATGGAAGGAAACAACATAAAAAGCTGTATTTAGCAGAAAGTAACCAGGGCAAACATCACCTAGTAGAGGTGACAAGGCTCAAGAGACAAGCCTTGGGAACAGTGTACTTCATTTGAAGGTGAAATAAAATGGGGAAAACTCCTATCTCATCATCTGCATAGAACCCCATGTCTCATGTAAACTTTAAATTAATATACATATGGGTATGAACACAAATGCATACATGCAGATGTGTATGGTGAGTACAGCCACCATTCTACCTTGTAATGCACCTGCAACTGAAGTTCAAAGTGAAAGGAAAAGCACACTACCACTGCTGTTGATTCACATTTTGCTCTTGTCTGTCATTAATGTGAATGACTGGAGAAATGGGACAATGAAGCTCAGACCTGTGGACTTAATCTCATTACATTCTGAACAATAACATTTTCACTGTTCTCAGCATCATATAACCTGTCCTTTCAAGCACAAAGTAAATTCAAACGGCTGAATCTTGCCCTTGGGAAGCATAATTGTTCAAATTACTAGGTTATAAAGATTAAGTTAATGCTTTATAAAAGGATGTTGTGATTTAGAGTCCAAGTGACAAACAAAATTTATTATGGCTTAAAGATAGTCTTTTTCCTTTTGTGAAGAAGGTAAACTGTTAGTTCATAATTTGTGTTGAGTTAAACTATGTATGTGGCAATCTTCAGCACAGCTAGATGGAACTCAACCCAAAATCTGAACTACTCATTACCTAACACTTAACAAGCTCAGCATCATGCACAATAGTTCCACAGCGCAGGTAATCTATAAAATAGTAAACTGTAGATAGGGATGGAAAGTGCTTTGATTTAATCATTAGATGCCTAGTTGTCCTCAGTGTTAAGTACCAGCAAAAAAAGGCACCGACTCCTTGACTGAATCATCAGAGTATTCCTAATAACAGGAAAAAAACACAACTAAACAGAAAAGATGTCATTCAAGCAGGAGATGGGGGGCCTGATCCAAAATCTCATAGAAAGTTTGAACCCTGATAGTCATGGAATATTCAAAGAATATGAATTCAAAGTGAAAGTTGTTCAGAAAAGGATAAGCAGAGTGTGCCATAAAAAAGCACACAAAGCCAAAATCTTTGGCTTCTACTCAAATCTAGCAGTATAAAGGCTGAGAAATAATTTGATTTACATCTGCATCTAGTCTAGAGGTGTAAAGGAAGAAGAGTAAGAAGGTAAAGGTCTCTTAAGAACCAACACAACTGCATTGATTATTAACACTTTTAGGAAGGAATTAGAAACTTTATGAATACCTGAGTACTGAAGTCCTAAACTCAACTTCCAACAGGACCAAGGGTAGCAAAAAAGCCCTAATTTTAATACAGACCCTGAAACACTAGTCAACGGGTTTGACATTGCCATCTTCCATTTCTCAGGGTCTGGACCATATGGTGAAGGCCGAATCTGCAGGGTTTGTAAAACCCAAAACCAGTCTTTCATTTTTCTGCATTCTTCCTCCTCACACTTCTGGCCTACAGGAGTGCAATGAAGAACTTTGTTTCTTAGAGCAATATTTGTAATACTTCATCACATTTGTCCAAGTGTGGTTTCCCTACACAAAGCCACATTTTCAGAGAGATCAGTTATATCAAATTTAATTTGAAGTCAGTTCAGAGCAGCTCCATCATGTCTGGGACACAGTCTTGCCTTGCACTAACCCCTAGATAAATAGCAGCTTAGCAGCAGATTTGGAGTAGGTCACAGCCTACCTATACTGTACTTAACCTGTGGTTGCTACAGAAAGCTGTTTAGAGTATGATGATTCATCCTGTAGAAGTGTCTCTTTTTTCATGCTAGAGAGGTTTTTCATGAAAGTGCTCTACTCTGTCGCTGAAGAAAAGAAATGTAATTGCTGTGAAATGCTATGCAGTCTATACAAATGTGGTGTCCGGACTGGTTTATATACAAATGTAAAGTAGTGGATAATAACAGCAGGAAAGAAAGAAGCATGAAGTCAGTAAAACTGAAATCAAAAGAGATACAGCTGTGGACTCCATTCAAATTAAATTGCTTCATTTGGACCTGCTATTTACACTATTTCATGTGTATCAGCACTTAGAACTAATGACCTGCAGCTTTCCTCCAGACCTGAGCAGCAGGCACCATGACAGGAAGGGCTCTCATAATCAGCCAGTGTCTTAGCACAAAAATGTTTAGATTCACCAAAGGCAGCTCTGAATAGAAGAAAGCCCCAGAAAGAAATAGGTTTACACTGCTGATATTATCCCAGTTTCTGTGTACCTTTAGTAATGTGTTTACAATGATCATGCATCATTCAAATCAAAACCAAGAAAACATAACCCCCACAGCTTTAAAAGGGTCACTTGAAAGAATCAAACAAATGCATTTCAAATCGAAGGGATATATATAAAGGTATGGAATTTCATGGCCACAATAAAGTTTAAACACTTTCATGTTTTTCCCATGGTTCCCAGCCTTGGTCACATAGTCACTTACAAGTAGAGCAACATTCACTTGCTTTACAGGTGCACAGCTAGAATTTGAATGGAAAAGCCATCCCCTGGCTATCTCAAGGTGGTGTCTGTTCTAATTCCTTTTGAAGTCATTGCAAACTTTTCTGTTTCCTTGAACAGGTGAATCAGACTCCTCAGCACTGAAGTGAATCACAGATTAAAAAAAAAATGATTGCATGACTTGTATGACAACCTTATATTAAAATGAGTCCCTTCTGGGTAGCAGGATGCTGAGGCATTGCTAAGGCAATACCCTTTCTGTCTGAGCAGTAGGTGGGCTTTGTGTGTTTCCTAAGTTATATTCACTTGGATTCATTCCTTCAGTGGTTACTTATAAGTACATTAGAGACACAAACTGCAGCAGTACTATTTACATAACTAACTGGGGACCTGACTTTGATGCTCATCTGAAGGTCCTTGGAAGATAAAAAAATCTGTATCAGTTAATCACATTTTGGGTCCCTGTGGGAGAGAAGCAAAAGTTACACTATTGGATGTAGTCAAACCTACAAAACAGTGTCCCAGTGCTTGCTGAGGAAGTGCAGACTTGCTGGAAATACAAAAAAAGAACTCATTTTTTTTCTTCTGCAAAGTACTCCAACATAGCAGAAAGGACAAAGCTGACTTCATGTCCAGACAGCACCCCTGGGTTGCCCCACATCCTGTTGTCTGTTCATGGCCACTCAATTCAGAAGGATCATGGAGCACCACAACAGACAGCACTCTTCAAACTATACATGATGATATACTCTATGCCCCAGTAATAGCAATAAACAATATTGTGACTTCAGAAGGTACATTTTAAAGGATGACAAAGTAACAATATAATCGCAGCTAAAATATACTCAGATACTAAGAACTGCAAATGATTAAGGTTATCACTGAAATCAGGTGCAATAATAAAACTTTTAGACTCTAATTTTCAGAATATTTAGAACTTTTTCTTGCTCAAATTGTAACTTCTGTGACTGCTATATCAACTATGGGCACTCAGCACTTTTCTTCACTCACCACAGCTGTGTAAGGGCAGGCAAACAAAAACAAGGAACAAGACACAGAGCACATGCGAAAAAAGGCCATGACCAATATCAGAGTGCCTCAGGTAGGACTGAGTCTAATTTCCCAGGAAGACTTGCAGTATATCCACCTTCTCTTTAAGTACTTGGAGAAAGACTGTGCGATTTTTTCTGAAACATACTGTAATCAGCAGATTATAAGGAAACATTGAGGGGTTTAGGAAATCATATACTTTATCCCTAGGGCTCCTAGGATCTAGGTCTATAGCTAATCATACCACCAATATGTTTAAAATTTCAGCAGATATTGGAGCATTAAAGAGTCTTCAAATAAAGGTCTTCAAATTTAACTTGTCTGAAAAACCTGACTTATGGACATAAAACCACAGAACTATAGATGGAGGGGATCACCAGAGATCTAGTACCTAGACTTAGGGGACAAGGGAGCAGAATTCAGATCAGAATGCTCATGACCTTCCCATTACAGTTGTTTAAAATATCCAAAGGCAGAGATTCCTCAACCATTCTGGGCATCATCTTACACTGAATTATTTTTTCCTTATGTCTAATTACAATTTCTTGCATTTATTCTCTTGACCCTTGGGGTTTATCCTCTCACTATGCCTCCTGGGAAGAATCTGACTCCATCTTCTCTATAATCCTACAGTTAGATTCCCTCTTATATTTTCTTCTCCATGTTAAGCACAACCAATTCCCATTCAGATATCCTTTACTCCAGCTCCCTAAGCATCTTCACGGCTCTCCACTGGGTCACTATTTGTCCCATACTCAGATGTTTCCCTTTGTCAGTGGATTGGTAGGACAATCACTTGATTGCATGTTAAAAAGTCATTAAACAGTTCAGCCTTCTTAACATCATCTGTTTATAGCTATCCTCCTTTAATAAGTAGGAGAGATTTTTTTCTGGTTTGGTTTTCCTATTGATGTCAATATCCTTCTACACCATTTCTTTTTTTGCAGTTGATGTCCCTTCTAGGTGAATCGTTCTATTAGCTGCTTTTTATGTGTGTGCCTTTATATGCTTTTGTGCCTATCCTTAATGTCCAATCAAGTTTCCACTTCCTAGATGGTGTTTTTAAATCATTGACTTCAGCCTAATTATTATCTTATTGCTTTTTTCTGTATTTCTTCCATAATCAGAAAGAATTTGTGCCCTTGTCAGTATGACTGTAGAAGGCTTCCAGGTTATTTTAACTACTTTCTCTCCTTCAGTCAGCTTCCCAAAAGTTCTTATAAGACAGTAAACTGAGTTAACTGTAGCTCATCTACTTGAAATTTGTGGGTTTATTAAATTGTTCTGTATTCCTGCTACAAAGATTGTGAGTAAATAAACATGCTGATGCACACACTTACCATGGAAAATTTAAGGCCAGAAAGATGAAGATTATCCATTATTAAAAAAAAAAATAAAAGCACCCAAATTTAAACAAAGAGATAATCATTCCAAAGCAGAAAGTAAGTCCTACTTCTCACACTCACTAGCATCTTGGTCCTTTACTTATACAGATAAGCAATAGGAGGCTGAAAGCTGTGATTAAGTCAGCCTAAAAAGACAAGTAAAAAGTAAGCAACAAAGATTCACTGAGAAAACTGAAGCACAGAGTTCTAGAAGTAATTTGCACAAATACTGCAGACCATTTTTTTCAATGAAATCAATACAGAACTGAAAATCAGAAATTCCCTGAATTGGATTCCTAGGTACTTATTTGATATCTCCTATTGTTTGGAGAAATCATTTTCATTCATCTGAATGAGAATTTGGCACTAAAATATATTTGAAGTCTCTAGTGTCAGAATACTAAAAATCAGGGAGGCATTCATTTGGAAATCATTGAGAGGATTTGAAACAGCAGAAGAAAACAATGGCTAGAACATGTAAACAAGAAAATACCAACAATAATATATTTAAATTTTGCATGAGTTAAAACTATCTCTGTATTAGTTACAGAAAAAGTCAATGTTATTAGCTCTGATGGATTTCTTCTTAAAGTGCTTCTTTTATCTATTAAGAAAATGCATTATTGACTGAAAAAAAAACCAATAAGCTTATAGGAAATCATGCCAGTAAAAAAGAAAATGCAAATACTTTACAACAGAAATGAAATATTCTAATAAAAATATAATTAAAATAGAAAAGATTCAAGGCTGAAATTTAGTAAACAGACTTAGAATAGAATCATAGAATAGTTAGGGTTGGAAAGGACCTTAAGATCATCAAGTTCCAACCCCCCTGCCATGGGCAGGGAAAACATTCTGTAAGAATAATCTTCAGGTTTGAAATTTGAATGATCTGAAAACACTGAACGCATTAAACATGACCTTTAAGCTTCAATTTCATGTGTAGGAGTATGAGGTTAATGAAAGAGCTGAAAGATCATATTTGTAAGAAATCTGCCTGCTGGTGGAAGTCATGTTAGTCTAGCTAATGCTGTTAACATTCTCCACAGTCAGTGGACACTAAGGTCTGACACGTTATTTATTTGATGAAGTGTTTTAGTCTTGAGCCCCATTTTTTGTATTTCCTTTGCTTTCCTCATGTTTTCCATGATTTCAAGTACGAAGATAAAAAGGTGACCTTTTGACTAGGCCAAAACTGTACATCCAAAGCCTGGAGAGCATTTGGACTGAAAGAGGAACTTGGTGCTTAACATCCTACATTGCTGGGGTGTTACATTATTTGTTTAATACCTGCAAGACTGATAGGCTTGTTCTTTCTTTTATCACTCATATATGTAATCTTTCCTCTGCAGTTTTTAGATTTTTTTTTCCTCCTGGCAAATAAGCCTGTGACTTACAAGTCCAGCAAATAATTTTTTTCCCTACTGAAGCTGTATGGTTAAATAACGCCCTCCAAAAAAAAGGAAAAGGGGTGAATTACCAAAGACATTAAAAAAAAATAATCATACTGTGAAGATTGATACAGAAGTTGATGGGTTTCACAGTATTTCCTCAATAACATTTGTTTATTTATCATTGCTTCTGACAAGAGGACAAGTTGGCCAGGGATTTGAAGAGGGTCCAACTAGATCCTTCATTACACCAAAAACTCCCAAAATGTCAAAAGAGGGTGAAAGATATATTCCCCTCTGCTCACTGTATTCCTGTTGAACAGCTCTTTTACTGTGATTTGTTGTGCATAGTCCCATTTGACTCCTGCAAAAGTCACTTTATCCCAGCTAAGGCCTGGGCATTCATTGGCTCTGCTTGCTCAGCATACCTTCAGGCTCTGCAGTGCATCATTCTCCAAGCTTGTTGACTTGTTTGTTTGCTTCTTTTCCATGTTGCCTACTGCATCTCATCCGCTGCCTTTCCTTTGCTGTACTCTGCATCTTACATAGCTCACTGATTCCAAAAAGGAGAGCATCTTCCCCTTTCTGCCCCATTCAGAGAGCAGGAAGCACACACAGACTAGGAGTCTCCCTTTCCATCACCCAAGATCCCTCTGCTACGGGAACATGTGCTGTGATGTACAGTATCATACATGGAGACGAGCATATCAAACGCCACTGCCTGAGCCACTATAGAAATGCTAAGCATTTTCTTGATTTTAGGGGGTTTACTGATTATACTGAGTGTCACACTTTCTATCAGAACAAAATGGTTGGTAGTAGAAGGTGAGAGAGACATACTATACACTGGTGTATAAATGGTGTAAATTTTTTGTTCCCCTCTTTGTCTGTCTTGTATCTTAATGTTGTCTTGTACATCATAATCTCTTTTTAGCAACAAATTTTTGATGTGGCATCCAACCCCCAGTGCTTTTTTACACACACAGAAGCACATTAAAAGAACATTAAAGATGTGCCAAATACTTAAGACTGTCAGCATTAGCATTGTTTGTGCAGCTTTAATTTGGTCTCTCATGTATACATGCTATGATGCAGCTGCTAGTATTTCCCACAGACCCTCTGCCTTAGTCAATTCACAAGATGGACAGAGCTTACCAAATGAGAATTTATACTCTATCTCATTTGTCCTCATTTATGGTACACAAAAAAAAATTTGGAGTTTATGCAAAGAAAATCCATTTTCTTACATTTCTAGAATATTCATCATTACAGTTATTCTCTTTCACAATCATAGACTTAGTGTTTGTAAGACAAAAAGACTATTATTGGGATTTTCCCATAGGGTTTTGAAAACTTGGGGGACCAAACCTCTTAAAGAGTAGACTCAGTTGCTGCCTGAATGACAAAAAGCACCTAGCATCTTCAGCTTTATTGGATGAGACATTGAAGAGCTCTTCTGATTAATTTTACACCCTACATATCTGCTCACATAAATTTAAGACCTTTACTATCCATTGTCTTGAACTACATACCAAACATCTCCACCCTACGTGACCATCAGTGTATCTTCAGACACAATTTCTCCTGACCATTTCTAATTAACTTATATGCACTTTAATTTAACTTCTGTCAATTTTGCATCAAGAGCTGTCTTAGGGAGTCTCAACCCATGCGAGTCATCAGCACACAAGTCATGCCCATCAGCTGCATTTAGGCACAGCAAGAGTCATCTGGGGAAAATATTCAGAGTCATCCAAAATTCCCAGATGGAGAGCTTATGACAGTCAAATGCTTCATTGTGAAGGTGGCTACTAGTTCAGTCAATCACCTGGTAGCAGGGTGGCCAATTTTCTCGTTCCAGTCCATTGTGTCAGATATACAGAGATGAGCTGGGGACTGTACAGGAAATTAATAGTTTCAGGTTGCTGGGTGTGCACTAGGCACAGCCCTGATACCCAGCTCCACTACTTCCACCACTATAATTAAACTATGTATCTCACTTATAACTTAAGTCTCATAGCTCAGGTCATAACTCACAAATATTAGTTGATTTCTTTTCTGCATTAGAAAGCAGGTATATTTTAGTGGGAAAAGTTTTCCCTTAATCTTGCTGCCCCATCTTCTGCAGGATCAAGCCAGTCCTTGATTTAGCTTTCTCACCTTATTCATCTTACATGTTCCTTTGTTCTTATCCTTTCTATTCAGGTTATCCTGAACTGGGTGTCTCAGATGTTCATATCAATCCACATCTGTTTGCAATACCACTCCAAATCTGGTCTTCAGGAATCCTCGTTGCAAACCCTAACTTCTTTTTGTTTGAGGTTTTCTTTCTAGTTTCTCCCCAGTGTCGTGACCCAGCCTTCCCCTGTTTAAGTAGTTCACCTGAGAATAAGGAAGAGTTGTTTTACCCCTTCCTTTGCCTGAAGCTTGCCTCTTAAGCCATCAGTGCATTGTATTCTACTTTTTCCTCGCCATCCTCCCCTTCCTTTCATTTTCAGAAGCTGCAAAAGAGCTGATATTAAAATTTTATAAACAAAAGCAAACATTCTGGCCCCAGCAGCTGGTAAGAAGAGTTCAGCATTCACAGTCTAAATCTGGCAAGGTTAAAATAAAATGAAAAAAAAACCCTGAAATAGGAAATGCCAATAAATGTGAATTATAGGCAGTCCTACTGACGCTTTCTGTACAAAAGAAACCACAGAAAATTGGCCTAAATTTCACCTCTGTTTTGATTTATGTCATTTATTTAGTTCTTTTCCTTATACCCAAGATTCAAGAGATGCATCAAAATTCACTTTGTACAGCAATCCATATGCTTCTATCAAGAAAGAGGGACTGTGGCAGGAGTTGATGTTATCAAGTAACACTATTTGATACTGTAGAAATAAAGAAAAAGAGCTGTACAGAAAGCTGCACAAAGGATCTAAAAGGTTAGTTAAATACTACCTCTTCTTTCTATTTCCTCTTTCTGTGTATGCTGTGCTGTTCCCTTAAGACTGAGTCACTCCCTGTTCTAAGCAGGCCTATTGTCTCAGTACAATCTATTGCCTATGAAATGCAGGTGCTATTTCTAGAACAGTAGGAACTTTAATTCTGATATGGGTTTTATAATAGCTTGTAACAGGGATAAATTCAAATGAGTGCTTTGTCATCCATTCCTATATTTCTGCCTTCTTTTTTTTTTTCTGGTCATGATGGAAGTTTTACACCTGACCATCCAGGTGTAAATAAAAATCATCTCTTCCTTGCTCTTATTTTCCAGAGGCATCTTTCCTTCTTTAATCCTCCCACACTGGGTTTCTTTCTTCCCTTCCTCAAGCATCCCCAGATGCAGAAAAAATTGTCACTTTCATGTAAGATCATTGAAATCTCTTTGTACTCATTTCCACTGCAGTCCCACTGGTGCCCACTCTCTCTGCTGACATGATACTTTCAATCAGTGAGAAAATTCTCCAGCTGTGCTGTTTAGTATGATGCAAAGCAAGCTGATTAGTAACAGCAACAACAGGAGTAATTAAAACAGAAACACAAAAGAACTGAAAAAAAACCCCACTACACCAAGTTCCTTGAACACAGAATTTTTCCTTAACACTTAATCCTTCTTCCTTTTAGGAAGAAAATAAGTATTTTAAAACTAAATACTTGCCTACAGACTTCTGGTGAATCCAAAGTTCATCTTCTATGTACAAGGCACTATAAAAGAATGAGGTACTTGATCTACTACATCCAAACAGCGGACAGATATGTGAAGCTACCATTAATGTATAAATATATATATTTTCTATATTTCTGTAGCTTTTTTTGAAAAGACCATGCCTTATTTCATGAAATACATTGAGTAATCAATCTTTATTTATAAAACTGGTTTTATGCATAGCACATCTTAAAAGACTATAAACAGATAAAAATATCAGTGACATATAAAAAAGAACTAACTATATTAAACAAATGTTTCCAGAAGAGGGAAGCTTATCTAAATTATGAAAACAACATTTGATCAGAGAGAGATCTTAAACTTTAATTTAAATGCATGAGCAGATGTGGCTGAGCTAAGGTCATTGGAAACAAAACCCAAGAAACCCCATCTCCAAAATGCAGAGTATGAGAGCAGAATTTTTTGCCATTTTCAGTGAGCCCAAGTGAATTCCCTTGATTTGAAACCAAAGTCAACGGAAGCCAATTAAGATATTTCTATGAAAAACAGTGTGATTTGGACTGAGTGCTAAATAGAGAAACGGTTGTTATGGGAAATCACATCCATTGTTATCCAGAATATACCTATGGAAGATCTTGCAAAAACAACTCCTTTTTTTCCAGATATTAAAATGTAAGGTCTGCATTCCTTATGGTTGCGTATTTGTTTCTGAAGATGCTCTTTACCATAACTGCGTACTCTTGCTATACTTTCTGAAAGGGAAAGTAAAAGGAGTGACAGAATACAGTGAGATATAAAATGCAATGCACCTTCAGAAGGAGGCTCCTCTTATCTCAGGAAATAAAGGTAAACATGCAAGAATTAATAGAAATGTTGGTGGAGCAATGGGAGAATCTGAGGTTCTAGCTCCTGAAACCCTCATTTTTGCAATGTTTTTAACCAGAAAATGTCTAAACTAAAAAGCACTAACAGAGCTTGAGAGGCAGCTACCTTCCAGCTGAGTGCTCTAGTCAGAGGGTTTAACTCTTTTTCTCCCTGGTTTCCTTTTGTCTTTGTACTTACATATTTTGCATTGCTTTGTATACACCATCAAAGCTCAGACACAGCTCATACACAGCTCAAACCCTGCAGGCCAAGTATTTCCCAAAACTAAGTCTCCTCCTCTTTTGTCAAGTCTTTTAGATATCTACTAATATACAAATGAATGGATACTAATAGATTAAAGAGTTCTAGGATGCAAACTTGAGCATTTCACCATAATTATCCATTCTAGTTAGCTGTTAGCACATTCCGTGGCACCTTTTGACCAAGCTGAGATTTATCAGGTTCAAGGCTAAGTCATTCCAAATGTGGTTTCCTATAGTCAGAATAAATGAGGCCACCTTTTTGAGACCACCTTTTTTTTATTTTTTCTCTGCAGGAAAAAAAGAAGTTAGCCAAGTAAGTGCGTGTTGTGACATTCTGGGCAAATGTTTTTTTTTCTGGGCTTTTTACTTAGTGGTATAGACAGACAAAATCCTTTCATTATCACAGTCAGCTTAACAGAACAGGGCACAGCTTCTTAAGCCTCTTTCTCAACTCTAGCTTCACAGAGATACTGAATCTTAAACAAGTATCTCAGTCTACACTGAGACAGGATTTTACACATACCTATGTTTCTGAGGCTTCCTGTTAAAAATTACAATCCTGGCCATTCATTTCTCTTAGTAAGCACGTAGGCCGTCTTGGCACTTACTCCCACACTTTGAACCCCACTTGCTAAAGAGATGTGTGATAAACCTTCAGCTTTTGTATTGACAATCTTTCTGAAATGCCAACATCCCTTTTTAATTCTCAGCTAGTGTATGCTGCCAGCTAATCCTGAGTACTTGTAGCTTTGTTTCATTTCTCATTTGCTGTCATTCCTCCTCTTCTAGGTTAATTCCTTCCACCTTTCCTTTCACATGCTAGTAGAAGCAGAATATCAGCAGGCAGACATCACCAAGTATCTGTTTTTCTCTCCTCACTGTGGTTGGTTGCTGCTAACAAAATCCTCTCAGGGTAATTTGAGAAGTGTCCTTTTAAATCACCTTTATGCTATCATACTCTGAAAACTGTAGGAGAGTCACAAATATATTCAGACAAGCTTCTTTTTTCTTCTTCTTTTTATTTTTTCTCTTTCCTTCCTTGTCCCCTAACAGATTGTGCAACTGCTTATTTGGCTTGGGGTAATATACACAACCCCACCCCCACCCACCCCCAAGAAATACTTACATAACAGTAAAAGAAGGACATATTATAAAATCATCTGTTAAGGATAGGGAAAATATGAAGCTGCCTTGGCCTACTTAGTGTGTATTTCTGCTTGTGGGAGAGGAGAAATGATGGGAGCAGGAGGTTAGATGTAACAGCCCTACCCCTATCCTGAGCTGCCTACCCAGTGAGATCTGCCTAATGAAAACAGCGCTCCCCTGCTTGTTAAGATGAGCTAGTTACCACCTGTCCTTTGAGGGGTATGTGTTGGTACTCGGCCAAATTAAATCACACTTCTTTCTTTGCACCAAGTCTTCTTGCTCTAAGATGATCTTGCAAAGGAACCTTGTCATTTTCATCACTTGCCTGTCTTCTTAATATTTGTGCCAGCTGCTGGTTTTGTCTGTGAGGACTTCAAGTTTCCTTCAAAGTCCCACAGGACCCCACCTAGGTCAGTGATGAGTCCTTAATTGCAGCTGTGGTTGCAAAAATCTGCATTCTCATTTACCAAATGTTTAGCCTTTTAAATCTGTTTCAGTGACAACAATGTGTGGAACTTTTCACTGACCTCAAAACACTTCATAAAGAAGGTCATCTGGCATTTCTTCTGTTTCTTTGCAGGCCTTTGCCAAGGTCACATAGAAGGAAAGTAGCAGAACTGGGGAAAAAAAACACAGAACTCCTGAGTACTCCACGTTCTAGGCATTCCCCAGGAAAGGGAGAAATTAAGCTGAGAGATCTTTAATGTCTACCTGAAAAGTCACTCAGACACATGAAAAAAGAAGCTGCATTTTAATAATGTCAGGGAAGAGTAAAGGCTCTAATTATAAATGATGCTTCCTTCAGAACTGCAGAACTCTGACTAAGGCCTGTTACTACACAGCCGTTGAAAATATTTCAGGTTTATGAGCTAGAGCTGAAACTACTTGCTGTTCAGAATAACATTTATTTTTCAGCTAAAATATTTTGCAGCTCTGCATAGGTAAAAATCTATGCAGAAACTTTATCTCTTCATACTCTGATGATACGTAAAGGACATTAGAGATATTTTATGCTTTCAGTTAGATGCAGTCCAGAATGGCAATAGGTCCCTTAAGCATATACCATTAATGCAAATTGTACAGTCCTTTCTAGAAACGTATCCTGTGGTCTATAGCCAGATAACTGAAAACTTGTGTTAGTTAGCATAGATTTACAGTCAAAGGGCTCGCCACCCAAATGCTCCTTTTCTTCATCACAGTAATTATTTCTCCCAACCATGAATGTGTATCTACAGTATACTGCTAGTCATCAGAAACAAAGTCCCTGAGTTGAGGAAATGGTGTAAGACTGAGGTGAAGAAGCTCATGAATAAGAAATGGGAACTCTGGACCATCTGTTAGTAAATGGGGGGATAGATAAATTAAGGTTTCTGCAGGATAATTTTAAGCCCCATCTCTAAATTGTGCTTGATGCTTCATATTGTTAAGAAAAGATTCATCCTCCTGCATGCAGTTAATGTCCTTAACCTATTTTGGGGATTGCACTGTTTTAGAATTGCTAAGCAACTCACTGTCAACAGATGACGGGAATTGTATCAGCTCATGCTGTCCTCAAAATGGTGAAGTCACTGCTCCATTTTCTCACACCATTATAAAATACCTGAACTATAATTCAGACTTGGGCTTTAAAAGCTCTCAAATGCCTGGAAAAATGTAGACTTAATAATTTTTCGTGTAATGCTGGGCATAATTTTACCACTCTTATTACACACATAGTGGTGTATGTTAGTCTGTCTCCACCAAAGCACAGGAAATCTTGGAACGTATAAATGCATGAATAGTAAAATAAGTAAAAGGGTTACTTACTGTTCACTTTATCAGTTGATAGGGTTTTTTTCATCACTTCAAAGCAACGAAGTAATACATCCCCTTCTCCATTTGGGATTTTTGGAGCAATGGTAGTCTCTAGTCATTTTTCTGTACCGTATACCATGTATCCTGGGGACACACTGGGACCACTATAGGCACACAGCATTTCAGAATACATCAGGGACACAACCCTTTCAATTGCTCAGCTATTTCCTCCAGTAGGGTAGCCAGAACAATACAGATTAGAAACGGAAGCTCCAAATTGCTCAATAAAGATGATCCCCCCTGTTAAAGGAAACCAGTTGGTCTCTGAAGATTTGAAGATTTCAAACCCACTCTGAGCCACCAGAAAGATGACAGAAACTTCTTAGAGAGATGAATTCCTATACTGACTTACCTGCACAATGCATTAATGTGCAAACCGCTTTATACAATGAAACCTGGGAAATATTTCTGCTCTGATCTCATTACTCTACAAAACAAGTGGCAATATTTGCATCAGGATTTCTACCAAATGTTAGCATTTCTGAAACAGGAACCTTATGAATGATACCCAAGTTAGTTAACTTCAAGTATATAGAAATACATAAACTGTGCACATATGCATAGATGCATGTGTGCGTGCATATTCTCTGTGATTAACAGAGTTGAAAATTACCAAGCAAATTCTCTTTACTAGACCAGAATTGAACAAATGCATGCAACATGCCTGAGTGCCAAGTAAGACTAATTACAATACTCAGCTGGTCTCCAACAAATGAATGATCTTAACTGTTTGTTTTTTGGCTGCCAGATGGAGTGAAGTGAAATAGTCTGTGCCATGCATCTAGGGAAGACAAAAATCTCTGAAAATTCAGATTTAAGCTTGATTGTTTCTGACAAGAATATTTTGTACCTCGAAACCATGTATGTTTGTAATTCCAGCTTTCAACTAAAAGAACAATTGTTCATCTCCCCATCAGCCTCCTAAGGGAAGGCTGCATTATATCCATGTCCCAAAAGGACACACTGGACCAGAGATTTTGACTGATTGAAATCTAGGTCACACTACCTTGTATTTGAAGGGTGGTTCCTTACCTCTACAAATAGCCCTGTAGATATTCACTGATACGAGGAAGGGCAACAGGGTGTGAATAAGGTACCGACCACTCCATGGAGGCTTTAAGAACTGCTCATGGTTCAGGGAGGGCTGGCAGTACTACCTACCATGCTTTGGTCAGAGAATAGCAGGACCCAAAAGAGTTTATAAAAAGCTGTTTTGAACTTCATGTTGTTAAGCCTGGAAAGAAGCACTGGGTTTAAATAAGCCCAGCTGGCAGCTGAAGTGCCTTTTACGTCTGGCTGGCACCAGGGAGTCGGATTGTGATCCCCTGACACAGCTGGACACCGGCTCTCTTTGCATGGTGGGAGATGGCACCACATAGGGACTAAAGTGCAAATGAAGTTACTGCTGCCTGACCCTTTTGCTTGTATAATTAGGGTGATCAGAGGGGAACAATACATTTGAAGTTGCAACTGCTGCTCCAGCCACATCCAGCTGATAGTTTGACACATCCATGAAAACAGCATGTGTCGTGACATTTGAAGACTAATAAGCAATCCCAGGAAACTCTTCAGAACAAGCTGTGTACGGCACTGTGTACGTGTGTGCATCCACTTTTAATTTGCATTTAAATAATTCTCCTTGTAATTTACTGATGTTCCCAATCCCTTTCCCTTCCCTCCACATACCAGCAGGAGCCTGTTATGTAAGTGAAGTAAAAAAAATCTGATTTTCACTGCTGGAGGCTGAGATGTATACAAAATTATTCTATTTATGTCCTTATTACTAGGTAAGGACATCTGTAGGTTTACACCAGCCACAAAGATAAAGGATTTAATCTACCAAGGGTTTTACTTTGGTAGAGAAATATAAGCCCAATGAGAATGAATGAACGAATAAATGAATAATTATTATTCTGATATAGGTAGAGCCAGAGAGTATCCTAATTTCTTTGTATAAAAAGAAATTTTGCTCAAATATCTCTGAGCTATTAAAACAGAGAAATAAAACCCATGATGTTGACGTTCCATGGGTAGATTGGGATCTCATAAGTTATGAGGGTTTCAAGCATTTAAGGGCAAAGGTTAGTTGGCTTCATTCTTGAAGTGAGAGGAAAGAATGAAAGACCTGTCAAGAGAATTCTCATATGTATTTTACATTTTTCTGTGACATCCAGTGTTAATATTTTAGCAGATGATGGATTTCATTTCTCCCAGTTAAATGTAACCTTTCTTTCCATCGAGTGTGGGTCAGGGTACACACATTTACCAAATACAGACTACCTGAAAGGCTGTCTGAAAACCACCCCAAAATGAAGAATTTTCTGAGGATTTTCTTCTCCTTTTGCTCAAGAATAAATGGCTTATAATATCTGCCTTCAGCATCTTATTGAGATGAGATTAACTACCTATACCTACGAACTCTGAGCATCCTATACCTAGTTTTCCTGCTGTTTCTCCCTACCCCACACCGGGGTGTTAATACCACTGACTGGTTTATGCTAAGCCTGAACTGAAATTTGTTTCCTTGTGCCATCTGGTGGATATTATTTGTACATGCATAATAGCTTCCGTGAAGATTTTCATCCACTGTTGCTTTGTCAGGATCATTTTTGCAAGACAGTAATAAATCTGGATGAACTTTAGGTAGCATAAACATTTATGTATGCCTCACTTTAATTGCATGCTAGGTTTCTGTTTCCTGTGAGAGCAGAGGAGCACAAAAGTTAATTTTTCACCTTGAAAAAATAATTTTAAAGGAGGGTGAAAAATTATTCTGTAGTTTGCAGACAATTCTGCATTTTGAAAGCTATTGCATTTACTTCACAAGCTTTTCCCACAATACTTGTTCATTGAAACAGCTTTATAATAAATAAAAAAAAAAAGCTGATGATTTCAGGAAAACTTTGCAAAAGTCATCAAAATAGTAAAGTTGCTCCTTTGCTAAAAGCAAAACATTGCTTTTCTTAGTTGCTTCAGAAATGTCCATGTAGTAAAATGTCAAACAACTAAGTAAATTAATACTTTAATAAAAAGAATTTTTAAGCTTGAAATTGAAATATTATATTGAAATATTCTCATTGAAATATTGTATTTAAATTCACTAATACTGATACAGAAGTAGTTATTCTTCAGGCTATAGTTTGTTGGGTTTTTTTTTAAATTTACTGCCATATTTAAGTTTATGTATGGATAATGTGATTTTTTCCACTTAATTTAGTTGCATATTATTTGTTCATCTCTAGTGTTCCCCACAAAACTACCATTCCATGATTTCTATTCATGGAAGTTATTTTTATTGGTCATAAAGTCTTTGAAAACAATATTCTAATAGGAGAAGGGAAAGGGTCAATATGACTTGCTTACACTAGAAAAAAAATAATCCTTCAGGATTTTAGTTTTTCTTGGAAAATTCTCCCCTTGTTGGTCAGACAGTCCCAAGTAATGTTGATATAGAAATTCAGATTTATTCAGTAAGTAAGTTAATATCAAATTGATTTACCTTATAGTCTTCTAATTTTAAAATGGAAGAGATGAGACACCTTAGAATTCTAATTGTAATTATTTTCCAATAAAGTTTATCATTTTTAACTAAAGTTATATGAAAACATCTCTCTTCAGAATATAAGCCTGTTGTAGATCAAACCCTAGTTTCTTTCTACATGAGTCTATTGTAAGAAGAAATTGCATTTAGTTAGGATATAACCTTGGCTTTCAAAGCTTAGATAGCTGTTACACTGAAAGTTTCTCATTTACGTGCCTTCATGTCTGCTTAACAATTAACCAAGAATTACTTTACCAACTGTGTCTAATTTAGCTTTTGTGCTTAATTTCTAGGATTAAATTAAAAACAGATGGCCCCTGAGTGGCAAAATTATCATAAATTAGTCTTATATATTGAAATTAACATGGCAAAATATTAAAATGAAACTGAAGCACATTTTTTGCTGTGCCTTGCTTTTTATGAGTTAGCATGATGATGCATGTAATTGAGCAATCTTACGCTACAAAGCTGGAGAGCTAAATCAATCTGTCCGGAGAGTCACCTCCTATGACATAGGGTATTTTTTCACAGAATTACACAGGAGAATTTTCTGCTCTTAATTGCATAATATATTAAATAAGACAGGATTAATATTATGATTTAGAGATCTGTTCATCACCAGAATGCAGTTTATGGGCATAGACCCTATGAATTCAATAATATTTAGGCACTTCTTTCTGCACCCTAAATGTTCTCATGCTCTCCTCTCCCTCAGATCCACATATAGTCAGCAGAGAGCTACTTATCTCAGCATGCAAGAACGATCAGACCTTGAAAATTTAATTTACAGAAAAGCTGTTTAAATTCTCATTAGTTTTCCTAGAAAGTCTCTTTGAGGGAAAAATTCCCTTTTCAGAGTTTTTCCTAAGATTTTGGGATGAGATATAGATATCTCCTTATTCTACATGTACTTCTTATGAACCAAAGTCAGTACTTGCACAGAAAAGAGGGGATGTTTTTGTAAACAAGTAGAACTTGTGTAAATGTGGAGGCATGGACACAACATAGACAGAAAACCGTGTTCATTGACACTACATTAAAGGTATAACCTACCCTAAGTGACACACATTAATTAGTTAATTAATAAGATGGTTGAGAAAGAGGGTATAAAGGATTAGGTCAGCAGTATGAAAATTCTGTCATGGTTTTTAACAGGTGGACAACCCATTTATTTATTTATTTATTTATTTTTTTTCTCTTGAGGAATGTCAGATACTTGCAAGTGTTTGTGTTTTAGCTCTTCTGTATGGAAGGGCTGAGAAGTACCTTCAATCTCCTCCATCTCATCCATCCTGCTTCTCCTCCCCTGATACAGAAACCACCAAACCATTCTTCAAGAAAGCTGTGCCTGCAAGCACAAAGCAAAGTATGCATACAAATGAAGACAATGCAATTGGATCTGATTTATCGATGTCCTCGAGGCTTTTGTGCAAAGAACTCTTGCTGCCTCTGGGGATAATAAAACAGCATTAGGCCCCTGGAATCATGTTAGAATTAACCCTCTAACCTCATGTTCTTTTTGACCCATACAATAAAAAAGTTTTCCTAACAAAAAGTTCTTCTCTTTTCATATGTAAAAATTAAATGGCATTGGAGAATGTTCCTGATACATCAACTACTTTGAAGCAGGTATTTCCATGAGAAAGAAACCAGGCCTTCCGCATGGCTGAAGAACTCTGCTGTGGTCTGTCAGCATTCTTCCCAGTACCAGAAAGGTTTCCTCTCCTTCTGAACAACCTCATCACCACAGCAGGAGTGGTGATGCCACCCCCCTGTTTTGCCCAGTCTGCCCATGCAAATGCAGCTTGCTCTTTGGCATTTCTCAGCTACCCGCAGAAGGAAAGTGACAGATTTGAACTCCATCTGTGAGAGACTGACCCAGACCTCAAGCCTTAGGCTATTGGTATGAAAAGACAGGTTCCTCTGCTGCACCATGTGATAAACCCTGCTCAGCTTTCTCAGAAAACTGGGTGTACATACAACTTTGGTTGGGGTTGGATTCAAGCACGTAGCAGTAGCCCTGGCTCAGGTGCCTGCGCTCTGGAGAGAAAGAGAATTTCAGACAAGCCCTTATGTTTAGTTCAGCCTGAACCCCACCTCATCATGCAGTTTTAGTTTGACAGCCTAAAAGAGTGTGGCTTCTGAGCCATGTGCATTTTATGTAAAATACATGCTTATGTGTATCTACATATGTGTGCAATCTACATGCAAACACATAAATCAGTATCCAGTTTCCATCCCATAAAAGAAATAATTCCATCTTAATAAAAATATTACACCCAGTCCCTCTCCCATCTTTCTGGGCACTTCCTGATTTCTAACAGCAGAAGAGATGACTGAGAAATTGCATCCCCATGAGTTTCCTGAAAACAGGGTATGAGTATATTTGACAAGCTAAGGGAGAAATTACCCATCCAGCTCTCTAGAAATCAGCTAATGAGAACACTAACACAAGTCACAAAGAGTAAGAAAGCCTTAATTGGACTTTGTATCCCATTAGACATAGAGAACTCATATAGAAGCAGGAAGATACTGGTACATGTTGCTATTTTCTATTCAAACAGAACAGCTTGTTTGAGGTTGTTCTGCAGAAGTGCATGGCAAACCCCGTTAGCTCTGCAGGAAGCTCTTTGGCCCTCCTGGGTTTTGCATCACATGCCAGAGATCATGTTGGACAGAATTAGCAGATCTTTCACTGCAGAACTTATTGCCAAGGGGCTATTGATGGCTGCAGATGTGAAGATATAATTCTATTTGCCCTTCAGCAGGAAAAAGAATTAGTATGGCCTTTATAGCATAGATGCCATGGAACCATTCAGAAGCATTGAATGTTTGAAATCCTGAATCATGTAAGGACAGTCTTAACGAAAACTCTGTGTATCAATATTTTATACTTGAAATGTGTGAACAGTAAATGACTCTTAATTCATGAATCTTTATAAATATTAGATTATCCTAAAAGCATTCATCACGCAGTGCATCTATCATTTGTGCACAACTTAAAGGTGAAGTGTTTCTCAAGTTTCTCTTCATCTGCCAAAATTAGACTTTGATTTTATTCTGGCTTCTCTGACTCACACATCCTTCCTTCTCCTGCAGTTCTCATAAAAAAAAAAAAAAATCCTTGTCAAACATCACTAATTTATACAGTTGAGAGCACCTGTTTCAGAATAATGAAAACTGCAAATTCATCCTTTGATGAACAATCAGAAAAAGAAGCAAGTATCATTAAGTATAGAAATACACAGACAAGAAAGCATTTCCATTTTCATTGTTCCTGGTGAAACTGTACAATTAATTAGCAAATTTAGTATTTTCTGTATTTTGCTAGAAAACCTAATACACATTTTCTTCACACTCTTTCATGGGAATACCCAAACAACAGGTCTTTGCTACAAAGCAGGGTAGAGTTGTAGTTTTTCCACAAATTATACAGAAAAGCTTTTACCTGCTGTTTTGAAATAAAGTGGTTTTGACTGTAAAGAGCAAGGCCTAAGTGCTTTTCTATCTGAAAATAAGACTTATTTTGGTGCATAAAAATTTCAGAGCTTGATCCAAATGGAAGATGCTATTTATTAAACAATATTAATTGAAAAAACTTAGGTAAGTTTCCTTTGATCTCTATCTATCAGAAAATGTATAAAAATCACTACATCAGAGCTGTTTCAAGTTCCTTTAAGTCCCTCAAACTTCCTCCCAAGCTTCAAGCTTGTAGAAAGAAATAGGCATTTCTGGGGCATAATCAGAGGTCTCATAAATAATTTTTCTGCCTGTTTCTTTCCATTGACTCTAAAGGTTGGCTAGTGTGAATGTGAATGGTATAAATACCTGCATTGGAGACAGCAAAAACCTATAAAACTAAAAATTATGGCTCCAGCTCTTTCCTAGTTCTTGCTTACCCCTGAATCACATCGTCTGAGTAGTCTGAGCACATCTGAGCACAAGAAAACACTTTTTCACTGTGAGAGTGGTCAAATACTAGCACAGGTTACCCAGAGAAATTGTGGAGTCCATCCTTGGAGATGCTTGAAACCAGAGTAGGCTCAGTCCTGGGCAATTTGCTCTAGCCTGACCTTGCTTGAGCAGGGGACCTCAAGAGGTTGGAAAACTTCATCCATTTTTTGTTGTTCAAGGATCCCCTTCCAAGATTACTCATATGGAAAAGAGATTTTGGATGCAGTAACTTAGAAGTGCTCCATGACACATTAATGCCAGCACTGGGTGCCTGGGAAGGACTCTGTGTTTGAGAAGTGTTCATGATAGGGAAGCAGGTTGTGAGGTTTCTGTCTGCAAGCATGAATGAAGCAAGAATAAGGTATGTTGTGTGGTGCAGGTATTTGTGAAGGAAGAGATCGTGCTGTGGCTTGTGCTTGTTACTCATGGAAGAGCAGTGCTCTCAGGGTGCCTTACAGTAAGAGGGGTAGAGGAGTACAGCAGGCAACAAGCTTTTCTGTGAGTTTGGAAGTCTTTCAGGATCATCAGCAAAGAAACCTGCCTATGACCAACTATAAGAATACAGGATCAGTACTATTTACACCTTGTAGATCTACCGTCTGAGCTAAGGCTGTGTATTTAAGTTGAATTGTATAACGGCATCTTTCTGTGATTGAAGGGGAAGAAAACTATAGCCTTCTAAAAATAGGCATGCTACAGATGGAGAGAAGGTTAGGTCAGGAGCTGCAGCTGGCCTAGCAGCTGTCACTGCACCTGGAGCTTTCTCCAAAAATCCTGTTTTCATCACTTTCCCATCTTTGAAAGTCCCTTGAAGACAAGCCCACAGGATGAAGCCATCCCAGAAAGGAGACACGGGTCTGTGAAGAGGCATTGCATGACATGCATGAATGGATCAGCAGCTGCATTGATATTTAGGCAAGGACTGTCTGGATCAGAGGGCTGGACTCTGTAACCTGAACAGCAGAGCCAGCCCAGCTGGCTTCACAGGGGGCTTTATCCAAAGGGTGGTGGGACAAGCTGGGTCACAGGAATTGGACCAGAACTGCTATACCACTTTTTCCTTTCAAATCTGGACTTTTCATTGCTTTTGATGTGCTTGCCTGTCCTTTCTTCTTTCATCTATCATACTGCAAACTTTTGGAAGTAGAGGAAGGATATATTGCTGCTTCCATGTACCAATTCACTGAGTACAAATGAATCAGATGTTGGAGATGCCTTATATATAGAGATGAGTAGAATCAGAAATAGTTCATCTGACAAAGTTAGAATCAGAAATAGTTCATCTGACAAAGTACACACAGATACCATCAAAATACTCATGGGTGAATGAATAATATAATCTGACATCTTAAAAATGGTGTATTTGGTGTAAGATCTTTAGTGCTTGCAGAAAGCTACCCTGTGGGGCCATCAATGGGAAAAAAAAAAGAGACCAAGAAAATAGAAGTAAGCTTGTATATGAGAAAGCCTCCTCAGTTTCTGAACAAGGCATTCAGTACCTATATATAAATACTACACTGCTCAAAACTTTCTCCCATACTGAGAGAGAAATGTTGCCAAGTTGCTGTCTGGTGTTAAATGAGTTGCACACAATAGATGTAAAAAGAAAATAATTCAATGGAGCACTTGTGGGTTACAGAGAAGTTTGCTTTCAATGTCATCTCTAATAAAATGCAAATATAAAGCAAACTCGGTTACATGAGCACTCAATAAACCTTAGTAAGAGCAAAGCAAGTGTGTTGGATTGTTCTAGTACATTATAGTCACATTTGATTCCTTTACTAATGTTCTTTCAGGAGTCACTTGCTTCTATCATTTGAAAAGGTCACAATTCATATGCCAATTGGTTCTGTACTGTTCTAAGTCTAGTTGCAAACCAGATGAATAGTGACCTCTGGGAGTTGTCTTTATAATATGTGACTTGTTAGAACAGTTTCTATGTGAGGTACAATTAAATAGACATCAAAGTCAGCAACCCCTTGAGAGAAAGCCGTTCATCACACCTAGCTTTAGCCACCTAACTTAGTCATCAGAGCTCCTGTGTAGTTGATGGAGGTCTCTTGGATACTTCCTGGAGGTGATTCATCTCATCCTGAAACAAGCAACAGAGATGAATTGTCCTTTGGAGGTACTCATCTTTCTTCATCAGCTAAGCAGAGAGCTGACACAACTGCCTTAGGGTATATCTTGGATGATTAGCTTTAAGATCTCTACTCACTTCTACCTGTCCATCTGATCAATGGAGTATTATCATTTGTATGCACAACAGCTTTTAGCAATCTTGTTTCTCTATCCTTACTTCACGAGAAACAAATGCTCTAATTTATGGGCAAACCGTATATGCATACATATATATATTCATGTATATAAATGTTCGTACTTACATTTATATGTATTTTTTAAAAGACAGGTCAAGATACAGTGCTTTATACTTTTTGAGGATTCCACTATTCCTTGTTTTTTTGTTTTTTTTTTTTTTTTGAGACTGGATAATGATCTCCTTTAATTGGTTTTAATTATACCATCTGTCAATTATCCTTCTGTTAACCTGAAGATAAGATCATTCTGCTCTTAACTTTCAGAAATTTATAGGGAAGGTGAACAGGATTAACATTTACACAGCCACAAAACCTGAAGAACACTTCAGTGTTTCAATATAATTGAAAGACATGCCACCAGGCTGAGTTTCAGGGACAGGGAGATAGAACCGAAGTCTTTGATTACCAGAATTAACAATTTATGGTGATTTATCTTTAGATCTTATTTTTCTACCTCTTAATAAGTAATGTTAGTGTGCATACAGACAAAAAGCTAAGTGATAATGGTCATTGCCAATAGTTGAACAAGCTTGGGCTCACTAACAGAAGACTAAAAGAAGGGCTTGTTACAGCAGGTATTTGTGTTACAATTTTGGTGATGACACAGAACCACTTTCTTGACTGAGAGTACTTCACCCATTTCCTACTGACTTTGTCTATTTCTGCTGCTGCCTCCATGGAGTCACAAGCTCTCTACACTTTTTTTTTTTTTTTGCTTATCTGTATTAACAAAAGTTATAATCACGAGTGAGGGATCCACATTTGGCCTGAAGCATAATGGAAAATGCACTCACTGGTTAGTGTACACAAAGATGGGAGCTGTTAAGATCTTTGTACAAATGCCATATTTGCATCTACCAAAGAGTGACACTCTGGGGCTGGAAGAAACCAAAGAACACATCTGCACAAGCCTATATAAATACATAGGGATTTTTCTTAGGGTATGGGAGACTGTATGTGTATGTATATACACAGACATATGGAGAGTTTTGCTGAGAACAGAGAAGATGATATAAAGTCAGGGAGAATTTATAAGGAACCAGAGCACTAGAGAAAAATGTGGGAACTCAATGTGTGGAACTTAACTGCACTCAAACTCTACATTGCAGTGAAGGAGCACAGGCCAAAGAGAATTACAAATGGATTTTTATAACCAAAGAAAAGAAACAAAAAATGGCTTCCAGCTTTCTTAGTTTGCTGAATGTTGAGGGTTGTCAGTTTTTTTGTTAAAGATTGCCGTAAGTGTCTAGTTGTCAATGCTGAGCTGTGTAAAACATGCAGCCTGAGCTCTAAACTGCAAGAAAAGCCAGGAAAAATAAATGGCACTGACCACATTCAGTAAGAGTAACTGATGTCACTGCCTTTCAGAAAGATTTAAATAATAAAAATAATCATTGTTTAAAGTAGAAACATTCATCCTTCAAAAAATAGTACATCATGTAACCAGGTTGGTCTGAAAATTGTAAATTTTTAAATTCATTGCACGAAGCATCTGTCATTAAAAGTATTCCCTAGTGTTACAAAAATTCTCTAAATAACTTATACAGACAATAAAAAGATTTGGGGCCAAACAATAATAGCGTTAACTATAGTATCTTTTTTCAAGTCCTGATCGTGTGAGGTCTAACACCACAGAAGTGATGACTTCATGACATGATGCTTGGTCAAATTAATCATGATCCATTTCTCGGCATTTAACTTCTCAGTGACAAAGTCGTCATTCTGAAGTTATACTGGAGAGCTGGTATCTTTCTGCAGATGCATCTTCCCCTGTAACTAATATCTCTTATACATACATTGGGTTCCTCTGGGAGATATGTGTTTGCAACAGGAATTGTGAGAAATATTGTTGACTTTACCACGGCCCCCAGTATTTTCTTTATGGGTGACAAAAGCTGTATGCACAGAATAGGATGTTTTCCATGACAGATAAGTATGAAAGTGCAAAGAAGTAGGCAAAATTAATACAATTTATTGTGATAATTTTGTCTTCTCTTCAACTAATGGTAGGGGTTATTTTCAGTTGGGTGTTTGGAGGGTAGTAGATCATACATATATAATTTCATTTACTGACTTTTTGTTTACTGATTTTGTAAAATGAACTATTGGGTCAATTAAGTATACTCTTTGGAAACATCCATTTTCTCCCACCAACACCAGCCATGATAAATACTATCCTTGGGCCTTAATCTTGTCCCCTCAGGAACATAGCTTTAAGAAACTCCATTTATTTATGATTATATCAGAGTTTGTTTTCTGTTTAGTTTATTTTAGTTTATTTAGTTTCTATTTAGTTTATTTTCTATTAGGATGTCACATCTCAACATTAGCAGTTAAGGATTTTAATTTACACCCAATCTTTAATAAGTGGTTGTTATGGTGAATCATGGATGAAGTTCCTAGAATCCCAGAAACTCTGTAAAGTATAAAACAGTATGAGACTGAGACTGTTTAAGACATTCTTCTGCTTCTTGTAAGTACAGTTTTATACACACACACTGCATGCATCCATGCACACAAATTTCTAAATATATCCATATGAAAACAGATTCAATTTTTAAGCATAACAAATGCTTTACTGAACCTTACGTCACAGCCAAGTGGCTGTATTTTAGTTACTGCTTATTTCATGGCTCCTCCGAGGGATGGATTGGAGAGCTGATGTAGGGTTCAGTGGCTCAGCAAAAATTGACTCTTTTGTAGAGGCAGCAAAAAGTTATGCAAGTTCTGAGCAACAGTGTCTCAACAGCAGACAGACAGGCAGACAGGTTGTCCCAGGCTCTGGATAACCAAGAGACCAACTGGGCACCAACAGTACTTGAAGCCCTTAAAATCCTCAGAAAATAAAATAAATAAAAAAAATTAGTTACAAATGTATGAAAGTCAAGTTAAATATAAAATATTTCTATTAATAGAGAAACTGATTTTTCTTTTTTTAAGAATGTTGAAGCAACCTCTTTATTAAACTAATGAAAACAGAATCGCTGCTTGGAAGATTTTTAAAGAAAAAACACCTTGTATTAGAATTACTTTTATTATACATATTAATTAAAAAAATGTAAAACCTCTTTAAAGAAGAAAAAATTGTTTCATTTAAAATCTACCTTCTAACAAATTCCAGAAACAATTCAGGAAAAGCAAATAGATACCTCAGTACAGGAAGTGGCTTCATACTCTGAATCCATAAGATTTTACTAGATACTTAACTGTAAGTCAGCAAAAGAAACCTGAGTTCACACAGACTTGCAAAACACATCCTAATTTCTGGCATGTCTTAATGGTGAACTGAAGGATCCCAGGAGTCAATGTACTAGGTAATACAAATGCCTTTCCTAACAACCAGCCTCTTCCCCATGAAAAGCATTGAGAATACAAGGGACAAATTCAGCACTGCAAATCCCACTTGCCAATCATACCAACATCCCATCATGAACATCAGCCTAAACACTTAAATTTCCACAGATTTCAGTAAGTCTCATTCACCCTCATCCTGCTGTGCCATCTGCATTTAACTAGACCTCCTCATTGGTGGTACCACTATGAATGATTGATATTCCTGCTAGAAGATCTTTACTTCCTTAATTTTCTCCCTTAGGAAATTTATCTAGGCATAAACCTGTTTGTGTTTTCAATATATCTCTGTCCAGGTTTTTCATTACAGCAGACTTATGAATTCTTTGCAAGCAACTTTGAAAGGTTATTTGCAATTGGCTTTCATAATGTAGCTAATTCTAACAATGAAGTCAAATTCACCTTCCTGGCCCCCAAGTGCCTTTGATGAAAAATTCCCAATAAAATCCACATTAACTTCTAAAATTCTTGTTTTAGTCTACAGCTCCCAGTGCGATCAGTTAGGCACTTCTCCAACTTTATTTCTGCCTTTTTTTTTTTTTCTAGGAACAATTCCTAAAGAGGGAATACCTGAACTTTGATTACAAAAAACATACTGAAAAAAGGTAGTTACGTGAAACAGGCCGTTATACATGGTGTCTACATCACTCTACTGGAGAAAAGAATAAGTCCATTAGTATTGTGTTTGCATTAATAAGAGCAGAGCTCTATTGTGAAGTAAGTGATTCTGAGGATGTATTTCACCTATATGTAAATGGAAAAACATATTACTTCCATACCAAATATGTATTTTCATTTGCATACAGGGGCTGACATAGATATAGGCATAGGCAGATAGATGATATAGATATAGATACAGGTAGAGGTACAGAAATACACGCACATCAGCTTCATATTTTGCTCCAGTGGTGATCACATTACTCACACTCTTAAGTAAAACCCCTATACCTTGTGTCTGGTTGTGCCATCATAGTGTTACAAAATATTTGCATTCTGTCCTTTACTAGGCTAGCTTAATATACATCTGTATGGAGTCAAGGAAAGCTAATATGCATTATATCCTGATTAGTTTACTTTTAATTTGCAAATCTATAGCCTCTGTTTTGGCTACAAACTCTAAATGTGAACCAAAGCCCAGTAAATGGGAATTATCAAGAAAGTCACTACAGAAATACCTTTGATTCAAGCTAGGTTATTAAGGTGCATATATGCTCCCTGAAGCACAGGAGTACTGAAGTCCACAAAGCACAGGTTGTAATATCCAATGCAGACATCATTGTAGTATATTGTTTTCATGGTCATTGCCCTGCTTCTTTGTCATAGATCCTGTGCTTGTGTGGAGAGGATATCATGGAGCTCTTATACCAGCATTTCTCTGGCCTTTAGAAAACTTTTATACCACAGCAGGCTTACGCAAGGCCAGACAAAGATAGGAATATGCACCAGAAGCTTTGACAAACCATGGCCCATTGGTTTGATTCATGAAGAATATTGTTTTCCTGAAATTGGAAGTCAGGGTCTCCCCAACAAAACAGGGATACTGATATTTCAAATTTTGTTGTCTTTTCCAAACTTTCATCTGACACAAGTCAAAAGATAAGACTGACAAACACTGATCACTTCTTTATAACAGCAGTGAGTGTTTCTTGACTGGAGATATTAATCAAATACATATAAAATGCTAGAAAGGTAGTTCATTATCCTGTTCACCCAGGCATGAGTTTGCTTTGAGTGCTTCTCACAAGAGAGACAATAACCAGTGCAAGGATTGTTTTGGTGCTTAAAGAGTGAAAAAGCTGCCATCTGTCAGAATAAGCCTTGACAGTTTTCAATATTTGCGTGAAGGAAAAATCTAGTGCGAGTAAAAGCATGTGGACAGAGCAGCCAGCAAACCTTTAACGTGAACATAGATCATTCTTCCTTCCTTTGTTTATCCTATTGCCTTGATGCCAGCCAATCCCTTTTAAAAACATCTGGATAAGTATTATGGCAACAGTAAACTCAAGCAAATACAGTAGGAAATATACTGATATTAAAGAGCAGGTAATAATCTATTCACACATCAGGTTTAAAAATGTTCACAAGACATATTTTATGCAAGTTCAGTTACTCATCTGTCCTTCAGTCACTCTACATGACTTATTTTCAATCAAACAATTGGATGTCTAAAGTCAGCAGCTCTAAATAGCCTTAATTTGATTTTTTTTTTTGCCTTCTATAGTTCAGTAAAGATCTTTCATTTGCTTTCATTGCCCATGATATAAAGCTTCAAATGCTAACATTTATCCACTATATGTGCCTGCCTTTGTGCACATTAAGGGTATATCTATGTTAGCAAATACTGAAGCCCAGTGGGAGCAGATTTGTGCAGCACAACAGTTGGCGCTGAGGGCTGATGCCCTGCCAAATCCATTTCAAAGGGTTTCACTGCAGACCAGCTATAGTCCAGTGCCACAGCCTGGATGCCTGTTAGCAGCTGGAGCTTATAAGATGAGCACTTGGGATGTATTTTCTAGCTTAATTTCACCCAAAAGAAATGTAGTTAACGTGCTTCATAACAGTTTTGTGATGTGAACTAAAGCAGAGTATGTGAGGCCCACCATGGGGTTGCTTTCATAAGTGCACTCCTGACTCAGATGCTAATGTACAGGCATCTATTGAATTTTGCTGAAGCACTTATCCAGCAATGGCTAATATAGGAAACAAACATTTGAGGTATAATGTGTCACACAAATAGGAGGGGTACCATGCTTTTTATCAAAAGGGGAAAACTATTAAAATGACAAAGTTTTAGGTTTGTTTTTTTTTTCCTGGGAGGAAAAAAAAATCTATTTTTCACTTATTTTAATCACTATTAGTAAGAGGATCCTCCATCCTTCCATTTGTGTTTCCCAATTCCCTCTGAATCCTGGGTGGCCTATTAATTTAATTAAGTGACCTTTAGCCTGCTGCTTTGTAAGTCAATATTATCCCTTTGAGTTTTGTAAATCATATTACTTTAACCTACAATGAAAGGACAAGGGGTAATGGGTACAAATTGGAGCACAAGAGGTTCCACTTAAACCTGAGAAGAAACTTCTTCTCAGTGAGGGTGACGGAACACTGGAACAGGCTGCCCAGGGAGGTTGTGGAATCTCCTTCTTTGGAGACATTCAAGACCCGCCTGGACACGTTCCTGTGTAACCTTATCTAGGTGTTCCTGCTCCGGCAGGGGGATTGGACTAGATGATCTTTTGAGGTCCCTTCCAATCTCTAACCTACTGTGATACTGTGTGATACTGTGATACAGTTATCCAAGTGAGACTGTTCTTACTGGTTTTTGTTAAAGGACTCCTTTTCCTGACAGTTCTTCTAGGGGGAAGGACGAATTAGCAATGGGCTTCTTTTTCACAAAGTAATTTTGCCATTCACCACAATTTTCACTGTACTTGAACTCTCTTTGGGAACTTTTTTATCTGATTTCTATTTCAGTTGTCAGCTGTTTGTTTTTTCTTTTCTTTGCCTCTCTCCTCATTAATCAGACATGCTTCTCTTTCATAATGCCTTTCTATCACTGTGCTTTCCCAGATGTGACTGCCTGGCTATGTCTGCTTTTACCTTACTCAGACTGACTTTCCACATTTCATCTCCTCATGTGCTAAAAGAAAGGCAACATCATACTCGAGCTTGCCAAGACTGGAAGTGTTCTCTATCAGTTACCTTTTGTGTTAGCTTATCCAATGCCACTGTCTTTACTTTGCAGCAGGGTCCCAGACCCTTCCATCTGCATCTCAGGTCTGTGGAATCCAAATCACCTGCTCTTTGGGAAGAGAGCATAATTAACATCTTAAAATCCTCTTTTTGAAAATGTGGCTTTATGAACTCCTAATGGTATTTCATACTTTGCATTTGCAACTATATTTGACTTTTAATCTGGCAAGGAGGTATGTCTTTTCTGTTTAACTGTGAATAAGGAAAGTAGAAAATTAATCCATATTTAATATAGACTTAACAATTTATTAAAATTCAATATATATTTTTAATATGAAAAACCTGAAGCGAGGGAGCACTTGACATCATTCCCATCACATTCTCCTACTTTCAGTATTTATTGCTGGTTATGAAGCTTTTCCTGATCAACCTAGTTACTGACAGCAGTTCTCAGAAGAAGCTGATAGGTTTTATAAAGCAACATCTGTTATTTCCTTTTTTCAAGACTGCTTTGAATGTTCCTTGTTGTTGATAAACACAAATTGAACAACTGTACTTAACTGGTTTTCGGAAACTGGAAGATACATTACAGTATTCAAGGTACATGACATAAGCACAAGGGAAAAAAGTCCACCTTAAGTTTATTTAAGTGAATACTAAATTCTTTCTAAATTCACCTATGCATGCACATGATAAAGTTTGATTACTTTATGATAAAACAGTAAAAGTTTTTTCCTTCTTAAGAATGACAAACTCAATCTTAATGGCTTTTTACTTCAGAATAAGGGTTGGAAAAATTTGAATATAACTTAAACTGACCAAGGAATATGATAAATTGGTTAGTGATCATCATGGATTGTATTCAATGTTGAACAAAGGAATTAAGGCCTATTTTGCTTGGATGACTTATAATTCCTTAACTTGAATGCATTTCCTTGTTTCTACTTTTACCCTGTGTTATGTAATACAGTTTACAAATCCAGGACACCTCAAAGATTCAGTACATATGTTATGAAATATGTTTAATTTTTAATATATATAAGATCTCTGTTTTAAAGTCTATTAAGATATCAAGTTCAAGGAGATGTTGTGCTTCTTTATCCATGATATAGATATGTCTGTATGATACAGATATGTTTATATCTGTATAAACGTATCTGCAGAGATAATAATAAATCTTCCAGAATTTTAAACCAAATGGAGAAACAAAAATAAAGAATGAGTTTTCCACATGCATGGATGCAAACAGAACTCAGGAGGAACAGGATGACTGTTTAGAATACATATATCCAAACAGAACCCAGAGAAGCAGCCCATGTGTTGTATTATTAACTCAATACAGAAGTTACAAAAAAAGATTACATTAAACGTTTAATGTAACATTTAATATTTGCCCAGTGAAAAAGTCCTTTTAGACATGTAACAATTGCAAATTATAGGTTATTTACTAAAAAAATTTCAATGTTAAATTCCTTAACATTGACTTGCAAACAATGTTGTTTGTTACTTTCTGAATTTCATTGAACAGTCTGTCATAGAATAATTATTTATAGCTTTTTTTCTTTCTACATCAGTGGCAGCTAACTTTAGTTTCATAAATCTCAAAATGTCACTGCTTATTTTAAATTTTTGGGGGGTTTGGAGCAAACTGCTATGGTTGAGAATATGCTACATATATATATAGCATGGTGGGTTGACATGCAGCATGCAATTAGAATATCTGCACTTCTTCAAGTAAACCAGTAAAATTACTATGGATAGTACTGGACTATGTAAGTTTCAGGATGAACCATGAAGAAAGCTTCATCAGGAAGTTCTTAATGTAATGAGGTAGATGTCTGAGCAGTCCCCTACAGTTTTGTGTCCAGATTCAGAAATCTTTTTATGAGAGTAGTCTCAGATAATGAAATGTATGCTGTTCACCCCCCCCCCCAATAAACACATTCCTCAATCTCAAATTCAGTTTGGAATTCAGTGTCTGGCTTAGTATAATGCTATTCCTGGCAACTTGAAGCTTCGTACCTGTAGTAGCCATTGTCATTTGCTGCCTTGTGATGCATCTTCTGCTTGACATTCATTTACTCATTTTCTTACTCTGCACTGAGCACTTGGATGACCTTTGGATCCTATCCAATCTCTCCAAAACAAAGTAGCACCAGCAACTTTCTGTGTGTGTCTGCAGAAAGCCACTCATGGGAGAAGCATCCTTAGGAACTTCATGTCACACCCAGACAGCAGGCAACTTTTCAGAGGAGCTAATGCTCTTTTCTGAAAATACTACTGTTACTTGCATTGCTGCCCAGTGACTTCTGCACAACACTGGTTTCTTACAGACCCCAAGTATTACTGGTTTTGGTTCTGATCTCGAGCCCAAGCTTGTCTTTCTTAGGAAGCAAGCAGCAGATTTAAGGACCAAGCATGTACAAGTCCTATTGCACTGTTTAACTCAAAATGAGATTTTGGACATTTTGAGACTTGTTAGGCTTTAGGAAGAAAAGGCAAAGGAAGAAATGTTAGGGTTGTCTTCAGATAACTAATGAGAGACTATAGGGAAGACAAGGGCAGATTCTTCTTGGGATTTGCAGTGAGAGTACAAGAGGCAGCAGACACAAGTTGACCAAAGGGAAATCTCAGACGCATATAAAGAAAATTTACCACCATGGCAGTGACAAAACTGGAACAGCTTGCACAGAAGGTCTGGAGAATCTCCACCCTTGTGGGGCTTCAAGACTTGACTGAAGAAGGTCCTGAACAGCAACCCTACCTTGAGAAGGGTTTTGACCTAGATGACTTAGAACAGTCTTTTCCACCATGTTTTATTACACTCTGATTCTATGAAACAGAGCTTCTATAACTGTTCTTGCTGATGAATATTCTTTTAATCTTACATTTGCTTCAGTGAAACTGGTAGTGTATCAGAAATAAAGCAAATAGCAAATATGGTAAACAGAAAATATGCAACCCCACTCATTTGCCACTAGTGTGCTAGTGGCTGCTTCTCAAAAAATCCTCCACCACACTGCCTTTTTTATAGAGTCATATGCTTCATCCTCAGCAGCCTCATTCCTGAACTGTGCATAGGTTAGTGACCCAGCAAAATACATACCATATTTTCTAACTTTTATTTATATATTCACAACCACTTTAATAGAAAAAAGTGACAGCCTCTTATTATGCGGTGTTCCTTGGTACAGATAATATCCAGACATATGCTTCATAAAAAGGCTCACAAGAACAAATCCTATTCACTGTGAACAATTATGCATCAAGGTTTCAACTGCAGACTGCTTGTAAACGATTTATCCTCAGCTCCATGCTAGCACACTTTCGATGCTGACACAGACTAGTTATTAAAAATTCCACATGAGACAATATTTCATTTACCACAAGACAAGTGCTGAAGAATAATAGAGAAGTTTAAGATGGCTTGGTTTTGCATTGTGGGATGCTATGATGTAGTGACAATCATGGCTCCTGATGGCCACACTATCAGAAATAAAACGTTACCCTTAATCTGCCTGGATGAGTACTGTACAGCAGCTCATAAAGGTGCTTTTTCTAGACAGCATTACTTCCTAGCTTTAGGCTGAATGCCTGGAAAAGCATACAGATACTATGGAACATTCCTAAGCACTTTCTGAAGATATGGATCACAGCTTCATTTTGTTAGCTAGTCAAACTAAATAGTAATTCTCTGACTAAAAAAAACAAACCCAACTTTAATATTTTTTATCTTTCTTGTAATTAATATTAATTAATTATTTTTGTGGGTATGGAGACTCTCTGTTCTGAATGCATGTGTGAGTCTGGAGGTTTAAGTGTCAGTGGCTGGAAATCAGATCATAGGTCATACAGGCCATGGTGCCAGCAACTAGAGAGACCAGAGTGCATGTTGTGTGGAATATATACATATGGGAGAGAGAGAGAGAGAGAGGTTTTTTCTGTGTTAACCTGTGTGGTTGACCATGCGCATATGTGCATGTGTACTGTATGTATGAGTGCATGCATGCATGCCTACTGGAAACACTTGTTCAGCCTCATTACCGGCTGAGCTTGTGGACACGAAGCTGAAGCAACCTCACCTCTAGTGAGCTGTTAGATTTGGCAGCTCCTAGAATTAGTGATGTCCTTCTCAGAGTCTAAATGTTTTTTGCTTCTGAAAATAGTGTTAGCTAAGCAGGTTACTCATCTGTAAATAGTATTACATGAAAGAATTACCTGTACTGATGAATATTAGTGTCCTTGCTTATACGCCCAGATTTTGTTTATGACCCAGAGCTTGGAGCTATGACCCATATGCATCACTGGTATAACATCTCCTGACAATACGGTCATTCATTCAAGCTCACATCCTCCATTCTCTGAGAAATTGAAAACATGCTGTAAGTATATGTAAAAGTGCCTGATAAAAGTTGTTAGTGTTTGCTGTAGGGTAACTAACTCACTTGCTATTTCATGGTGCTTCAGCTAATTGCATTATTATAAACTTCTGATTGCATTCAGAAAAGAAGAAAAAGGAGGTGGGTAAAAGGAAGTAGGAGGGGAGATGGCCAATTATCAAACTTTCTCCAAGTCATGAAGAAGATAAGCAGGAAATAAATTTGGGGATTAAGCTGCATGACATCACATCACATTGCTTCTTAATGATTACTGACAAGTCCTTGATTAGTGTTGTCAGCTTTCATAGCAATCAGGAAAGTGTCAGTTTCCAAATCCTGTTGCATATCCAGCGATACATATAATTCTGTTAATTTCCACTTAGAAAATGGTACAAAACTCTGGAGACCTTTTGATTATTTTTAATGCTTATGTAGTCATTTGACACATTTTAGGGAACAAAATAGAGGAATTAGAGATGTGTGCATGTCTACGGGGGTATGATATAATAGGCATCACAGAAATATGGTGGGATGGCTCCTATGACTGGAGTGTTGGAATGGAAGGTTACAGACTCTTTAGAAAAGGCCTGGCAGGCGGGGAGGGGGAGTTGCCCTTTATGTTAGGGATAGGCTGGAGAGTATCGAGCTCTGTCTGGGGACAGGTGAGCAGTTAGCAGAGAGTTTGTGGGTCAGGGTTAAAGGGAGAACAGCGATGGGAGACATTACTGTGGGGATCTGTTACAGACCGCCTGATCAAGGAGAACCTGAGACAAAGCACTCTATAGGCAGATAGGAAAAGCCTCACGCTCACAGGCACTTGCTCTCACGGGTGACTTCAACCACCCTGACATCTGTTGGAATGACGGTATGGCAATTCAGGAGGTTCCTCAATTGTGTGGAAGACAACTTCCTTCTGCAAGTAATACAGGAACCAACAAGGAGAGTTGCCATGCTTGACCTCGTGCTCACCAAAAGGGAAGGGCTCATTGGAAATGTGGCACTCCAGGGCAGCCTTGGATGCAGCGACCATGAGATGGTTGAATTTGAGATCCGTAGGACAGTAAGAAGAGCGTACAGCAAGCTCACTGCCCTAGACTTCAAGACAGCAGACTTTGACCTCTTCAGGAACCTGCTTAGTAAGGTTCCATGGAATATAGCCCTAGAAGGCAGGGGGGCCCAGGACTCTTGGTTGGTCTTCAAGGATCACCTGTTACAAGCTCAGGAGTGTTGCATCCCAACTAGAAGGAAGTGCAGCAGGAGGGCCAGGAGACCTCCTTGGATAGATAAGGAGCTGCTGAGAAAAATTCAAATGAAAAAAGTCGTATAGAAAGTGGAAGCGAGGACAGGCAGCCTGGGAAGAGCACAGGGTTATTGTCCAGGAAGCTAGGGACCAGGTTAGGAAAGCTAAGGCCCAGTTAGAATTAAACTTGGCTAGGGATATTAAGGATAACAGGAAGGGATTCTATAGGTACATAGCAAATAAAAAACAGACCAGGGAGAATGTAGGCCCCCTCAGGAAGCTCTCAGGTGAACTAGCTACACAGGCTTTGGAGAAGGCTGAGGTTCTGAATGACTTGCTTGCCTCAGTCTTCTCTAGCAAAGGTTCTGACCGCACCACCCAAGTCTGGAAGGTAGATGCAGGGACTGTGAGAATGAAGACCTTGGGGCCACTGTAGGAGAGGATCTGGTTTGAGACCATCTTAAAAATCTGAACGTGCACAAGTCCATGGGACCTGATGAAATCCATCTGTGGGTCCTGAAGGAGCTGGCGAATGAAGTTGCTAAGCCGCTGGCCATCATATTTGAAAAATCATGTCAGTCAGGTGAAGTTCCCGATGACTGGAAAAAGGGAAATATAACTCTCATTTTCAAGAAGGGGAAAATGGATGACTTGGGGAATTACAGACCAGTCAGTCTCACCTCTGTGCCTGGCAAAATCTTGGAGCAGATTCTCCTGGAAGGCGTGCTAAGGCACATGAAAATTAACAAGGTGCTAGGTGACAGCCAGCATGGCTTCACCAAGGGGGAATCCTGCCTGACCAATTTGGTGGCCTTCTATGATGGGGCTACAGAACTGATGGACAGGGGTAGAGCAGTTGATGTCATCTACCTGGACTTGTGTAAAGCGTTCGACACTGTCCCACACGACATCCTTGTCTCTAAATTGGAGAGACGTCAATTTGATGGATGGACCACTCAGTGGATAAAGAACTGAATGGATGGCCGCACACAAAGAGTTGTGGTCAATGGCTCAATGTCTGGATGGAGACCAGTAATGAGTGGTGTCCCTCGGGGATCAGTCTTGGGACTTATTTACAGCTTCCTCTTTATTTGTAATTTTTTTGATACCATGGGCTCTGAACAGAGCAGTAAGGCCAGCTGAATGAACTGAATATTAAAGTAGGTTCACACCCTATATCGTACCATGGTGGCATCAAAATTTGTGGTGTTTGCTAGCTGATAGTTACAGAGATTAGTGATACAGCATTTCAAACATTCAAAGATAAACAAGAGTTTCAGCATTTGCTTAATGTTTTTTATTTGGAAGTGAACATGCTGATGTGCTGACTAGAATGCTTTCATGGCAAGGAAACTTGGAGCAAGATGCAAGCACATCAGAAGAAAGAGGACTTGATTCAGTGCTCATTAAAGCCAAGTGAAAGACTCCCAGCAACTCTAGGGAACTTTGGGTAAGTTCCAAGGCTTCCTGTATCTACAGTTACATTTGATTCAAACTATTTATGCTTCTTCTTTCTTTCTTCAGTAAAGCCACTGCCATCATGCTCACTGAATCAGAGTAAGAATGCTCTGTTTGTCACGCATGAAAGGCTCTTCTAACACCTTAAGTGTTTTTGATATTTCACACAGTGTAGTTCCCACTGCCACAGTCGGGGAACTTCTGTGACGTAAAGAGATGTTGCACCACAGTCAATTAATGACACACGGCAGAAAATGTCCTAATCTTTGCTGAATGCAGTTTTGTTACTTAGAGAGATAGCACTTCTGGACAGATCATATGGAGCTCTTTTCCTTTGAGAACCCTCTGTCCCCTCTCTGCATTCCTTGTCTGTCTTCTGTGATGCCACTGTGGGAATGACATCCTGAGTAGAAACACAGAAGGTGTACTTGCCTATTAAGAATTCAGCCTTCTCAGGTATTCCCCAGCTACTCTATGTGTCACAGTATAATTTCTTGTTGTCTTCAGGCCAAAACAGTAGAGGATGTTGAAACATTTTATAATAGTTAAACAATCAATTCCCATCAGTAAGAATAGCAAGACAATTGCTCATAATTGGGTTCATCTGGGTGAACCCAGAGTTTCTTTAGTGGACTAATAAAGCCATTGTTTAGCAAGAGTAAAGGGTTGTGTTTTATTTTTAAATTATATTAATGTATTTACAGTCTGGCACTCTTTTAAGCACCACTGTTTACTCAGAACACCAGTAAGTAACTGATAACAACTGCAAGAAATTTGCATGAAATTCCTGTTTGATTTTTACGGCTTCCTTTATCACAAGCAAAGTCATGTAAATACAGGAGTCTAATCTTGATATTGTTACCACATCTATGTCGAAAAGTTCAACTGATTTCCCTAAGTCACTTAAAAAAGTCTGAGCACCTGACACCTGTATTATGCTTGAACTAATAAGTAAATGTAAAGTCAGTATATGAACTGTTCAAATGAAGATATTTTCCCTGATATCTTACTCCATTAGGAATTCAGCTGTCTGTGTTCACTTCAAAGGTAAGGAATTCAACCATCCATGTCCTTTCTTACCTCTGATTCTGCTTCAGTCAGACAGGAGATTTTCTCTGAACAGTCATCCTGCCACTTGTGCTAACTGCCTTGGTGTGCTAAGCTATTCACAAAAGCTAGCCTGTCCCAGCCATCAGTTAGCACAGTTCCACTGTGCTAGGTTTCCTTCCAGGTACAAAGGAGCAGAAACTTGAGACACACACGCTAACCATCATTACGGCTGGTGACTGAACTTGGACTTCCTATTAGCAAAACCAGAAGCCACTAATGTTTTTCATGTGACCTTCAAATGAAAATAATCTACAGATGTTCCTAATGTTCCTGTATTAGCAGAAAGCAGACTGCACAATTTGAGCTATTTGTTTTACGGGCTCAATCCCCACCTGGTAGTTTGAGGGGAACTGCTCTAAAGAGTATCAGCAAATGTCCCAGAGAAAGTACATTTCAAACTAATGCCTGCGGAACATGAAAGGTTCTTCAGGGTAACTTACGTGTCCTTCCTGAAAAGTCAAGGCCCATAACATATGTACTCATAAATATGAATACATTAAAACCTATTAATAGTTTTTAACAACATTCATCATCTCACTAGAGCATATCATTTTATTACCACTTCCTAAGTCCTTCACAGCTGATATGGACAATATTAAGAAGTCACAATGAAACAAAACAGATGTGAATATGTTCGGTATTCAATGGGGAAAAAGTATTCCTTCAAAACAGATTCTTGAAAGACCTAATTAACAGCTAAGGCTATGTCAGAGCAAGGCAGATTCTGTAGGGGACAAATAGGAGCTTGTGCTCGGGCTGGAGCACAGATGTAAAACCTGCCCCTTGAGGAGAGGAAGAGATCTTAGAGGGAAGCAGGGATTTTCCCTGCAGATGTGTGGGACCACAGTACATTGTGAGTAGCTTTTGCAGAAATCAGCAGGAATAATAGACTGGCAAAACAATAAATCTTAAGTTTGGTGACACACACTCACTTAAGAAAAACACTTGAAAATCATAATGCAAAGGGCTCCCCACAGCACTGTGACTTCCACTGGAGGAAAACCAACCTTTCCAGTTCAAAGTCCTTGCAGTGAGATTAGAAAAATATGTATTTTTGAGGGAAAAACCTGAATATTTAATTTTCATTAAACAATATGCTAACAGAATCTAACCCTCCTTGTTTGGGCCAATGTGCATAGGCACCTGACAGCATGTACTGCCAGACTGTGCTCAATGATTTTCTGTCACCTGTAGATTTGCCAGCTGGAGGAATTCAGGGAGCCATGTGTTCAAGACTTTTCTGCAGTCTTGGTCATTACCAAAAACCAATGAAAGTTCCTCTTCTATCCTCATAACATGCACTATGTAAACAATGAAATGAAAAAGACAGAAGCAAAGGGAAATCTGACTTTTGAGCTGTCTATACTCTGAAATAATACAGAAGAGGCAGAATAGTTTCACACACTGAAGATCTCGCATGTAGAAAGACCCCTTGAGCACCCAAGCATTCTCCATGTCTTAAGTGGGAAAACTATTCAGTTGAGTAAGGATTACAGATGTCACTAGGAGGTGCAAGTTGGGGACCATTTTTTCTGCACTGCTTGAGCTGTTCTGGCTGGTAATCAGTACAGAAAGCCAGCTGAATGGAAAAGACCAACTCTAAAGTAAAGTTTGGTTTATGGTTTGCACAGTGTGCTCACTACAGCTCCAGCAATAAAAGAAAGATATTACTTTAGTGCTCATTAATTATTTATTACCATCTACCTTTGAACTATTCCTGCTGCAGGAGCTGCTGTGCATTTATGGCAATTCATCAGACACAGATGTTTTCAAATTCCCTCTAAAGCCATTAACAGGGATGCCAGCTGCCCAGCTAAGTTAGAGAAACCTTGATTTATTGAAACAGCTTTTGCTGTTTAAAAGGCCTAATGTACAAACTCTAGGTAAGAGAGGGAAACACACTTTGATATATTAAACAAAAGAAGAGAACAAAAGAATCAGAAGTTTGTTTGGTGTCCAACCATGTGGTTAATGAAATAAAGACAGATGGAAACACGTAAACACCAACATTTTAATAGCAATTTTGCCATCACAAATTCTCACTACAACTTCCCCATTGTAACTTGCTATGCAGTTTGCAGTCATATGCTTGCATCCTAACTAGCCAAACAGCTTTCACTACCCTTAATGTGGGACCAGTTCTGCAAAATGACATGTTCCTAATCTTTTCCCTTTCCATAATTTTTTTTCTGAAGTCCTTGATTCTTCAGAAAATTCTGTACACTTACTCAAACCACTGTAGTCACCGGAGCTTTTCACAGGGGCTTTTCTTCTTGCATCCCAGAAGAGACAAATGCCACATGAGGCTCCCTACAGATGTAGCATTTATTCATTTTTATGCTTGCTCTCACTTTCTTTCAAAGTATATTTTTATTTCTAGGTCATGGAGTTGATGCTATTAAAAGTTGTTCAAGCTTGAAATGTTCAAACTCTCTGGAAGTACAGGTTCAGGTCAGATGTCTAACCTAAAACCAGTTTATATAAATCAAAATATATCCTCTGAGCTTTGACTTAGGTGATACATGATGTGTGAGTACTTCAGTTGTCACCTGAAAACCCTTCTGTGTGGCTTAGGTGGGAGAAAATGTCTTATAGTCATTTTCTTAAGCACCAGATCCTTTCTTTTCTGTCGAGACTAAAATCACAATTTTGACTAGATAATTGAACTGTAGAAGAGAGACTTTTATTTTGCCTTGTGTAAGTTTCCTTCTGGGAGCAGGTAAATGAAATTAAACAGAATATACATTGCAGCCTATTTTAAAGTACTGATCAGTCTCTCTCATTTGTTAGATACCTGTACGTACAAAAAAACCCCACAAAACACAGAGACATGTAAGCAGCAAATACTCCATGCTGGCTAACTGATCCTGAGGAGCATAGACCTACCCAGGCAGAGACCTAGTTTGACAGAGCTGATAGTTCATTCAGCACACATTCAAGTGAGGGTGTACAGTCCACTGTCATACCTTGCAGATATATAACACATCAAATAACATATTTATGATGTGCATGAGACGAGGGGAAATCCAGAAAAATAAACACTAAAGGAAAAAAGCAATATATATTAACCACACTAAGTTGTCAGTGAAATATTTTAATCCTCCTTTTTTCTATTCCCTCAGTTGCTGAAGCATACTGACAGTGGAAGAGTCCTATTGACCCTCCTGAAAATGTGTCCTACCACAATCCATATTAGTTCATTGCAGTTGTTAGGTTCAGTACGTTTCAGTCAGGAGGGCCAGCATAGCGAAGCAATTACATTAAAAGATTGTGTTCCTTTTTTAAATAAAAAACTAACTAAAAAAGAATTGTTAACAATCCGTAAAAAGAGAAGAAACTCAGACTTCAACGTAAGGAAAGAAAAATCAGAATCAATTTTCATCCAAAGATTTGCAAAATATATATGTTCTAAAACAAACTTCATCAGTTTGAGGAAAAAAACCTCCTTGAAGGTCTCCCTGAGTCATAGATGCAGGGAGGGTGCTTGAAAAAGTATCATATTTTTCAAGCGCCCTCCTCTTTCCTTTTTTTTCTACTCTTCGCCTTGTGCCCACCTTTGGGTGCTTGTCAGAGAGTGGGTACTGAAGTAGGTAACCCCATGCAGTTTCTCCTAAATTGTGCCAATGTCTTGTTTATGTGTGCGCAGTATAACAGTATAAGAAGTTACAGAACATGTATCTGTAACTTCTGGTGAGACAGGGAATAAAATTAATTTCTCTGGACTAGAATCAGTAGGTTGGGAACTTTGTAAAATTTGAAATGTCATCGCTAAAGGTATAGCTTTCATTGGGAACTTTCTTCATAACAGAGCTAGTTCTATATTGTCTCTACATTTACAATACAAATAATTCACATTTCAGTAGTGTTTTACCTAATTTTAATCAAAGATGACTTTAATCAATAAACTTCTCACATATTAATTTTAAGATACTATTCTGAACCAAACAAGCTTCAATTTCAGCTACCTTCCTGACTCTGTAAACTTAGGCAAGTACCTAGAGCCATGCTTTCAATGCGCACTACTCAAAGACTGCATAATATCCAAGCTTACTTATGACTGTGCCTGACCTGTTACTAAGACTGGCCTTTACCTGACTAAATTGGGTCCCCATCAGTCCTGAGCATTCTATATGCAGTCCACATCCTGTTAGTGAGTCCGTAGCATTTCTTAAATTACATCAAAGATGTTAAAGAAGCCACAGCACCATAGACGTGTTCATATCCTTTCAAAACACTGCTTGTCTCCACCTGCAAGACTTTATCCATGCCACTTCAACATGCAGGAATTATTTAATACTAGTTACCATTTAAATAGGAAGGGAACTGAATAGCCAGATCTTCAAATAGAAGACATAAATAACCTGTTCAGGTGAGGCACAAAATTAAATGTAATTTTTTTTCATTGGTTTGGACAAGGAAAAATTAGTTAAATTTTAGGTAAATAAATTCTAAACAAGATGCAAAGATGATTAATGTGAAAGTTGTGAGCCACTTTTCCACAGAGTGTGTTGTTGCATCAAATATAAGGATATACTCCTTGAATGCTTCAAAGCCATTCGAATCAATCTGAATATAAAGATTTTTCAACACTAAAAAAAGGCATTTAAAATAATTTTAAATTAAAGATACTGTGATTTAAAAGAAATATTAGAACTTTACATGGTATTAAACTAGGTTTTCTAAAACTAAAATATGCCTCAGGCTAGTTACAGTAGATGTAAAGCTCTTTATCTGAAAGGACAGATTTAGGAAGTGTGATTTAACCATTCTACAGATCTCATTTTGTACTATTATCTGTAATGATGCAGTTCAATACCATATTTTATAGCTTTTGGAACACATAATAAGGAACAGCAAGATAAATATTTCTTTCTGTCATTGGAGTCCTCAAAAATTATATAGGTCTAGTCTTGCTGATCAAGAGACACTATGTACATGAAAAAGAATGAGCTGAATATGAACATAAATGCATTCAAGATTAACAGTGAAAACATAAAACACTGTCCCAAAATATTTTTGACTGAATCCCAAGTTCTCAACATTAGCTTTTAAGTCCCGTCCAAAAATGCATAGCTTTTAATTTTAAATTGTCACAGACTACAATGTAATGTCCTGAAATAAAATGCGCAGTGCTGTGCTTCTGCCAAATTACATTGTATTCTATTCTGTGTTGAACACTGATGCAAACCTATTCCAGCAAATTCAAATTTCTGGGATTTTCTTCCAAATCTAATCCCTCAGGCACCATAATGGCCTAAGGCTTTTTTTCTGAAGTTGTTAATAGCTTGCAAAGAACCTAGCATGCAGCCATCTAGCATACTGCGTTTAGGAACTCCAAACATTTGTTTCATTCTTATGCTATTCAGATATACCTACTAAATGTTTTAGATTATTGAACTGTTTGGCTTTTCCTAATCTTGTTGTTGGAGAAATATACCTATACTTGATATAAATTAATATAAGCATGGTCTACAGTTCAGAGATTTCCTTAATAGGCTTCTCTTTGAACTTGGGGGGAGCAAGATATGCCCTTGCATGTTGGGTATTTTTGTCTGTAGAGCTGTGGTTTTAAAGCTTCTCACCAGCTTGATCAGAGTATCATACCCTGCCCCTAAACTCTTCTGACACCATCATTACTCCCAATGAATGAATCAGAATATTCATCCCTTCACCATTTCTTACCTGTTTCTTCTGCATCCACAACACCCATGTTTGTGAGGAATTCAGGTTTCCTTCATAGTAAATCTTTCCTAAATGAAATCCTACCTATCTATAAACTCTACATGGTATAAGGCTCATCACTGCAGGAGGACAGATAGATAAGTCTATGGTAAGTGTTTGGAGGTTACCCTTAGAGTCTCAAAAGTTCTTGTAGTCCCTCATGCTTAGACTCAAACTACTTCTTTGTAGCTATCCTCACTGATTTAGAAATGAAGGACAGCCCAAAAAAGATGCAAAAGTGAAAATGCACCTCTGACACTTGGGATGAGGGGAAGACAAAAAAGAAGCAGTAATGCTTAGGGAGATGTGACTGCCACTTGACTGGGACTGGGCAGGAAATACGGTCTGGGGAAGGAGAATCTCTCAGGGAGGGTGCATTCTGGAGTTACCCAGGATATGACAGGTTGAAGCATGCAAAAAAGATGACCCACGTACTTCAGTAGAGGAGAAATACATTTAGTGTACTTGCATGTTGAGGAGAGACTGTTTTCTCTAGGGAGCCTCTGAGCAGCAAGGCATCACAAAAGAGGTGAAAAAGGACAGTGCTGTCTACTGTCACCAAGCCAGTGCTGCTCACCATGGGGCACAATGGGCATGGAGCTGTGAGGATTCAGCTCCATGTTTCACTGGTACAGACTAATTCCTTAGAAAGTAGATAATAATGTTTTCATACATTATAAATACCATTCTGGCTTATGTCTGTGCTTGTGCTTGTTCCTGTTTGTCACACAGCATAAGTTTTGTACGAAAGGAAGGAATATATGTCCTCAAGGTCATATCAAATCCGTCATACTTTTAGACTTTCATATACAAGAAACTAAGGTGGTTATCAGAAACATATGAAAATTCTTGTCTGGTTTCTTTTTTATCACTGTGTAAATCAGGAGCAAGCCGCAATAAAGCCACAATAGCCTAAGAAGGAAGATTCCTAACAATATGTGGGGTGGGGTTTTGGTGTTTTTTTTTTTTTTTTTTTTTTTTAATGAAAGCAGAATGTCCTGTGCTTTAATTTAAAAGGTAGTCTCTTTTTATTAGAAGCACTACAACGGAAACTTTAGTGCTATCCTTTGAGGTGTTGTTAGTCATGAAATCATAAGTTAGCCGTATGATTGTTCATCAGTTTTCAAACACTAATAGTTAGTCTTTGATGTCTGAAGAAAATATAAAAATGCTGAATATTTTGTTTTGAAATTCTGCATATTTCTGTTTCTGTGATGTTTCACAAGCTATGGTGTTTCCACTGCATATGAGAACTGTTGTGTGAGCTACAGAAAAAGTATCCATGCAAAGGATTTACAATAGTTCGACAGTGTAGAGAAAACAGTGGATCTAAATTGGCAGTGAGTATGCATCTTATTTAAAAAAAGCCATAACACCAGATGTCAAAGCTGGAAAAATACAGGAGTTAGTCCAGAGCAGCCTATTTTTGGATTAAAAATGGGCCTTGATTAATAATAAGGAAACTCTTAAGTTGGCTTAACAGGAAATTTGACTTCTGTGACTTCTTAAGTCCTTCGCTGTACTGCCGTCAGGAGTCTGTGACATTGATTTAGAAATGCTATCAAAGCATTGACCCATCCTCAACAGATCCTACTGTTCTCTCATTTTCTCCAGGCTATTTTAAGCATCAGCTGACATTGTTCTTCTTGCCTTTCATCTGTTTATCAGTCACGTTCAGGCATCAGTCAGAATTTCGCACATCAGCTTTCTACTTGAGTATCACTTATGCTTTCTCTTCACGCTGTCCTGTCAGGATAGGCTGCTTCTGCTTTCCAGCATCAGGCTATAGTTGGTGTTAATGCAGCTTCAGCAAAGAAACAATATACCTTAAAAATGGTAGAAAGAAGATAATATTTGAAAGTTGCTGTATGATCTTTACTACTGTTGAAATTGATATTTTAGACTTTGAATTTAAAAATGCAGGGTATTATATGTCTGTTAAGCTGGTTCTAGTTTGAGAAGGACATAAGGGAGGACCGAGAAACAGAACTGCAGGTCAATTGTCATATAATTAATTACAATTATGTAACTTAGAGCTCAGACTAGTGATCATTCAATTACACTTGCAGGAGATGGAGCACAAATTGACTTTGTCCCAAATAGTTAAGCAGAAAGGTCATTGTGTCTTTCTGTTATGAAAAGAAACTGCTGAGAAACTGTCTCTGAAATAAATTGGCAAACTAAGTTTGGAGATGTTTTTAAAGCTGATAAAATGTCGGTAATTAAGCTTTTTAAAGTGAAAACCATCGTGTGTAGCTTGTGTTACGCAAAACTGAAGGACAGACAGGGTTTCTAGTCTTTCAGGCAGCTTTGGAAAAACTACAGCTATAGCCTTAAATATCATAAACAAAGGAACTTCTGATAAATAATGTGTTAAATTTGACTTTGACTATTCACCAAGGGATGGCTTGCTATTCCACGTGGTTAGTTATTCACTAACTTATGAAAGATATTTCTCTTTGCAAGCAAACACTTTGCTGTATCTGGAGTTCTTATACCAGCTTGCCTATTGGTGCAACCATATGAGCTCATAAAAATGCAGAATAATGCCAAATTAGGAGACCTAAAGATAGCTTTAATGTTTATAGAGATCAAAATCCCACTCAATAATTCTAGACAGTAATCTGCAGCATGACAATTTCTGATTTTAACACATCATGCTCTCCTTGTATCTGTTTATTCATGCAGGTGTCAGCTTATAGGTGTCAGTCATCTTGAAAAAGGCTGCAATAAATATTGCTAACGGTGCCAGCAACCAGTACTAAACAATTTCATATTCTGGAGAAACACCCAGCATCTAGAGAGACAATTTCTTTGATTTTGGAAGAACTTTTTAAGACACTGTAGTGTACTTCTAAAGTATCACAAGCATTACCCATTAAACTGCTACTAAAGAGTACAAGATTAGCCTTTGAATTTCCCCCTGAATTTCATGCTGTGTATCTCCTCAGCCCTGCCTATCAGCAATTAAAGAAGCTCCTGTAGAGGTTGGCCATTATGCTTGTGAAGCATAAATGGAATAATACTGTTTCTAATGATGAAATTCATAAAACATGCTTAAATGGCAAGGTGGAATTGTAGATTATCCTTTTTTTTTTTTTTTAGTTTGTAAAACATCATACTTTCCATGTGACAGGCACCTGAAAACACATTGATTATTGTGCTATTTTATAATAAAACTCTGAGTTACTTGGCAACTAACAGCTATTGAACATAAATACTAAAATACTTAATAAAAAATGAATAGCAAATATCAGGTTATCTGTACCTATAGATGACAGACTTAGAAAAAAAGGTTAAATTTATAATAGGTAAATTTGCAATTACAGGGACTGTAGACAAATGGAACAGAAAAAACGCAAATTCCCACAAGGAGGAGGTAGATACCTGCTGATGATCAGCCACTGAATGTCATTGTGTTGCCAATGGAAATATACAGTCCAGTCATCAGACAAGCAAATATGAGCTTTGTGCTTTGAATCTAGATCTCCTGATCACATTCACTGGGTTTTGTTTAGTTGGATAATTTATGTTGCTTTCCTCTTCCCCTGTTTGCTTATTCCCAGATAATAGGTATCAGGTTCATAGGAGTTTGCAAAACTTGAAACTTTCTTAGGTTCAGCAAGATATAAATGTCAAGAGACGAACAGGTATTGAAGAAAGACAAATCACAGCCACCAAGTCAAAACCAACCCAGAAGCTTGCAAGATTTAATTTTTGGGTACAGGCCCTGAGACCAATATGTTTCCTCAAGGCAAAACCCACATCATTTCAGGGACTTAAATTCTTAAAAACAAATCTAGAGTCTCTTTGCGTGTGTAAGAAGGGAAGATTTACTGGAAACAAAGCCGTGTGTCTTGTGGATTTGCAGTGTTTCCTTGTACCATTCCTTGTATGTCTGTCTGTTCCTTGTATTTTGAGATGAAATTAAGACTGAACTAGAACATGCATAGGCTTAAATTATTAATTACACAGAGGTGACACTGCAAGGAACATTCTAGTAATAAAGTGTGTCAATCTACATGAAGAAAGTAGTAAGTGCTCACAGGTGCCATGTACACTTGAGCTAAGTGCTGCAGTATTCTAATATAAGTGTTACAGTTCAAACAATGAAAATCCTGATTTTGGTTTAAAGAAACACATCTTCAGAGCTGGCATTTAAACTTTCTTGTTCCTTAAATTTCACATTTGTTACTCATTACTGTGTCTTTCCTTAGATCCCCTCCTCATTGCCATCAGCAGAACAGCTTCTTTCAAGAAACACATATAACACAAAAATAAGATTTAGAACACAGTTCTCTTTAAGGTAAAAGGATCAAAAAAAGTAGTAATACTTTAGAAACTTTCATAAAACTATAAATTACATTATCCCTTACTGTCACATGCACACATATGTGTACACCAGATTTCTCCTAAAAAATTGAAAAATGATAATTTAAAGCAGAAGGTAGAAGATTTAACTTTTTTTTCCAGTGGATTTTGCCTGATAGAAAAACTTTCTAGAAACAAATTTCAGCTTGAATTCATAATGAATGTAGGATCTCGATATTGACCAGAACGTTGAAGTAGCCACAGCAATATTTAAATCATCTCTTCTTCCAGGGCTTTTCTTTCTCAGGGTTTAGGTCTTCATTGTTCTTTCTCAGAGACAACTTTTGTGTCTAACCACTTGTGTACACAAAAACACAGGTTCTACATAGTCATCATAGAGCAGACAACCCATAGGCCACAGTATGGTAGAAAGTCCAGCCATTAAAAATAATTCTACTTTTCATATTGTGTAAGTGCAGATTAAATGTTTTACCCACAACTCAACAATCATGGTAGGCAATTCATCTATGTGAGGAAAACAGAATATAGGCTTTTAGTTACTACAAGGAGAATAAAATTTAACATGAGTTAAATTTTGAGTAGAATTTTGAAGTAGAATTTTGTAGAATTTGGTAGAATTTTGTAGAATTTTGTAGAATTTGAGTAGAATTTTGAAGTATCCCAATGCATGCTTTTATAGATGAATCACCTAAGAGTAATTGATTTCAACATTCTGCACATAACTTAAACCATATAAAACATAGCAAAGGAAACTAGTATTACCATTTAATATGTTTAAATTAGTTCATTTAAATTAAAACCCCAAGATACTTTTATACTTACCTGATTCACTTATAATTACTAAAAGAACCACAGCCCCCAGATTTAACTTGGGTTTGAGTTCCTGTGACATTCAGCATCGTGCACTGGAAACTTACCTCTTTCTCATATGTCCATGCAGAGATTACCACACACTGCTGAAGGCAGCACTGGACCCTGGTGGTCATTTAAAACTGGTGTACTTAAAGATGCCAAATTACCTGAGTTAGGGGCCATAGAGTAGAGGAAGACATATAGTAGTTAAAGGGGGCTGGACAACCATTAAATATACTTTTCTATAATCAGCAATATGATCTAGAAAATAAAGCAAGAGTAAAAACCTCATCTGATCAAGAATAAATGTTTGCCTCTTGAGCTTTCACTTCTCTGCAGATATTTCACAAGGGGCAAATGCACGTGTTATTCAAAGTTTCTCACTCGTAAATAGTTTAAATAGTTTGCATCCTCTAGCAGTCAATCTTAACATTAAACTTTTTTTTTCAGCAATAATACCTTTAAAAGTGAAAAAAAAATAGACAAAAAGAAAATAGGAGTTTGTTTAGGGGGTTGTTTGTTTGCTTTTAATCAAATCACTCTAAACCAGAAGGAACTAGAACATTGCAGGAGTAGCAGAATAAATGTGACACCTGGCACTTGGGATCAGCTCTGTATTGTGCAAGGCGCATATTAAAAATAGCACACAGCAAGAAATACATCCTATCCCCAAACAGTTAAAAAAAAAAGTTGAAATTAAAAGCTTTTTGTGCACTCAAGGGCTTCTCAATCTTTGGCCTTACATCATTTGTCAAAAAGAAGAATAACTTCAAGAGCAAAAATCAGAAACTGGAAATATTTTGCTACTATTGGAGTTTGGTCTGTTGTACAAATGAGAAACTTTTTTACTTATTCCTAATAGGTTTTGGGTTGGCGGTGGGGAGTGAGAGACAAAGACATTGTTGGTTTGTTTTTGTAAATGAGCTGATATTGGAGCCTGATACTGTCAAATATCATTCTAAACATTATTGGTCTTCCTCTCACAATGATTTCAAAGTTTTAATTTAACTGAAAAGAAAGAAGAAAAGGAAAATGAAGAGGTGTCTCTCTTCATTTCAAAAGAAGAGGTGAAGACTTTATCAAAGGAAACTAATTTTTTGTAAGATGAAAGCTAGAATGTTTGTAGAATCTCCATTCTACATTACCAAGATAAATAAATGGAGTCCAAACTAAGAATAATTTAGGTTTTCTTTCTTGTTCATTCATTACTAGGTAAGAATCTCATTCATTACTAAGAAGTAGAGTATACCCTTTTCTGTGTCAGACATTTTTTTATCTGGGATTCTTAATAATTTTTAAGCACCTACTTTTCCTGTACAAATTAAAAGACGGGGGGGGGGGGTGGTGGTGAGGGTGTGATTTTGTTTGTTTGTTTGTTTGTTTCCTTGGAGTTTTCTTAAACTCTTTTCACAGTCAAAGGAAAGAGCAACTCAGCAGCTATTTCATAGGAATCTATTTCAGGAACTTATAACTAGCCCCTATGAAACCCAGATTTGTCTCTTGATTTTAGGCCTCTATGACATTAGGGATACTAAGAGTATCTTTTTTTCCTTCTTTTCTTCCCCTATAACTATCAGGCATGTTTTTTATAGTATTTAATAGTATAAAATATTGTCTGAAGCTTAAAAAGCAACTTCACTAATGCAGTTACAGCTTTGACTAATACCTTCAGAAATCAGAATCTAGAACTCAAAGGCAGAAAAAAATAATGGGGAAAAAAGCCCCAACATAAAATCACAGTACCAAGCAAAACCACATCACCAAAACCTAAATACTGTTGGCACTTAGTGAAAATTTTGGTGTCAAAGACTCACTTGCTGTTACAAAAAGGATAATTTCTTGAAAAAAAAAGGATGAAACTCAACCCCTTGGACTGTGTTGGCTATGAAACTAGAACTGGACAAAGGAAAAAAAGAAGGGATTTCCACTATGGGGAATATTTTGCTTTCTACATCTAACTCAGCAGGAGATGAATACTGAACGGGTGTTTGATTCCTGTTCTGTCACAGATATGAGTCAGTGCAAAATGTGGGTCCTCAGGAGTTTCTGTGAATCTGCACAGATCTGTAAACATAGCCTTTAATGACTATGCTAGTCTAGGTTAGATTTCTGGGTTAGGTGTCTGAACTGAACTGGAAGATCAGTTAGAAAAATATGGAAAACTACTTTCAGAGTACAATGAATTTCTGTCACGGGCAAAGACATACCCCATTGCCATTTGCTCCATCCTGGGAGGTGTTCAAGGCTGGGTTGGACAGAGCCTTGGGTGACATGGTTTAGTGTGAAGTGTCCCTGCCCATGGCAGGGGGGTTGGAACTTGATGATCTTAAGGTCCTTTCCAACCTTAACTATACTATGATTCTATGATTCTATGTCTGCTGCTTATGTTTCCACCTCCTACTTCAACAGTTTCTTGTCCAAACTCATTGTTTTTACCTAACGAAACAGACCATCTCTCCAGCTTTCTATCCTCACCATCCCATCCTAATCTCTTTCTTTAGACACATACCATCTTCCATCTACTTCTAAATGCAACATTTCCTGCCTACTAATCCAAATTTCTCTCCTGAACTTCTACCATCATCTCTTTGGTTTCACCTTACTCTTCACCCCAGCAAAGGTTGAGAGCATCAACTCCCAATTAGGGCCAGATACATATGATTTCTATAGGAAAGAAAAAAAAGAAAAGGGGAAAAAAAAGCAAAATAAAGCAGGAGAAAAGTCACTAAGTACCTAAATAAACAAGATCTTGTTTCCAATTTCCATACCTGGACAACTATGGACAAAAGTTTTAATGTATAAAATAAAAGAATTTGACACTGCACAAAACGATGTTGTCCCTCAGCAAACAAGGATATACTTGTACAAAAATATTTGAACCATACAAAAATAACCTTATAGTGAACATAAAATTTATAGCAGAATAAAGAATGAATTGGTTGTATTCACTTACTTTCTGGCCAAATTCTTATTCTTTTGTAAAGAAGCATTAGAAATAAATATTGGTGTACAATATTGCTCTCTAAAGCATGAACTGTTTCTAAACACTGAGGCAATGAAACAACAGTACTGGCAATTTGCTGCATAAACCCATACAGATAATCCAGAACAATGTCTGCTGCATAGGACAGCAGATAATACTACATGACTGATACACAGCAAAAATATTCACATTTTTGTGGATCCTGAAAATAAAAGAACAAATAACAAAATTCAAAAGAGCTCACATTCAGTTTTGCTAAAGACAATGAGAACTTTATTATTGACTGTTGCAGCCAGGCTGGAGTTCACAGTACATCTCAGCATCTTCTCCCTAACTTACTGACTTTGAAACATCTTGGCTAATGACTGGGTCAAAGATACAGACTGTGCTATTGTCATTCTTTGATTAGCTGAGCAAACAAGCTCTGTTAACAGACATATATATGTATATTAGCAAGTGGGAATGCAAAAGTACTCATCAAAAGTCTCAATTTGAAAGCAGTCAGGCAGATTCAGTTGTTTGCTCACTGTTTATTGAGAGTGAACATAAAAAGCAAGCAAATAAAACCAGATGGAATTCATTTTTATCACATTCAATAGTACAAAATTCAATAGTATAAAATGCATAGTCAAGCTCCTGGGAACTGATAATATGAAATTTTGCTATAAACTCAACTGAAAATCCATCAACTAGAAAGAATAAGGAAGAGAAAGACCTGTGTATCCTAGTTAATCACAGAGGACGACTGTGAGTTACCAGGGTATTGCAGTCATTAAAAGGCAAATGTGGTCCAATTATGCTTCTGATGAGGCATTTCCAGTAGTGAGAGAGAGTGTAATTTCAATTCAATAGGGTACTGATGAGCCTTCATATGAAATATCTCAAGCTGCGTACAATTCTGGCCATGCATGTCCATGAAGGATTAAGTGAAGTTGGAATAAGTTCTGAAAAGTGCCAATGGTCTGATCCGTAGATGTGCTTAAACCCTGTGGTGGATCTTTACATATTTGGACCACTCAGTAAGATTTTCTCAGTTCCAGCAGAACTGTTGTAGGTTGCAGATGCCTCCCATCCCCTTAATGTGGGGAATGTTGGTCATGTGTTTCCAGATTAAAATTTCAATTGAAAGAAGTTCATCAGTTTCTTCCACTGAAGGAGCCATTGATAATTCTGTCTTATAACAAACAGAATAGCATTAAGGAACAACAAAGTTAAATGAATTCCAAGACACAGACGTATAAACATCTGTATTTCTAATGGCCATAATAAATCTTAACTCTTAGGAAAAAAAAAATAAAATAAAGCAGCACATTTTGGCTAGCTTGATAATTGGATCAATTTTTCACTTATGGGTTGCCAATCGCTTGACATTTTAATGTATGAACAACAGATCTCAAACGTATTTTAATTAGCACAGTAGGGCTCAAACTTAACCTTAGACTTCTAATTGCAATGCTAAACCATGTCTGAATACCTATTTACTGGACAGAAGTTAATTAAAAGCATGGATCCATACTATAGACATAGCATTAAACTGAAAGCAGAAAGGATGCGCCATCTGCAGAAAAACAGAACCAACATGACAATTAAGGATCTTTATATGCTTGTGAGCTCCTTTCTCTCCCTGTACTACCTTGGCTAGTTTTATATGGCTAGTAATTACAGTTTCTTTAAAAAGCACAGACAAAAAGAGACATTCTATTTTAAATTTTATTCTGGATTGATTTTTAAAAGAAAAGAGCTTTTGAACAAAACCCAGGATGAAACAGTGTACAGTCATTTTCTCCAGTCATTCTTCTCAGTCATTTATTTGCTCCTGAAAGTATGCCAATGCTACTGTTTGTAGAGTTCTGCTAAAACAGAGCAGCTAAGTGATGTATGTGCAGAAAACCAAGGAATGAACCTTCTAAGTGATCAATTTCGAGTATGCAGTTACAGTGGTTTTACTGACAGCCAAGGAATGCAGTAGGTTGCAACACACATAGGGAACAACAATCCACTATGACAAGAGTGTGTATTTTGTAAGCCAGACACCAGAAGAATTACAACCTTGAAACGACTTCTAAGGTTAAGAAATTTCAACCTGGCTCCTCAAGAAACAAAGGCTTGGTTTCTTTGGTTGTTTTTTTGCTGGTTGGTCTGTAACAGGTCATTGATTATTTTTGCACATGCTGACCACTCTCAGGCATGAGGCAGGCATCTCATATGATTTGGTCACACGAAATGTGTGATGCCAGGGAGCTAGGAGAGTTTGGACAAACATGTATATGTCCAAAATTTACTTGTAACTAAAGGTGTCTTTATTTAAACAGAAATATTTAAGCAAATGGTAGAACCCTTCTCAGCAGGAAGAACAAGAATCCAGGAGGACCCCATCATTATGGAGGTCATTACGTCAGCTCAGCTGCTCATACAATCATTGTCTCAACGTTCATCAAAATATTAATTCTTGTTCTTATAGACAGAAAGAGTAACTCTGCTCTTAATCTTCAGTTCCTTGTCAGCAGCTACATTAACACTGCACAGATGATTTGGTTCCTTTAGTTCTCACTAATTGTGAAGTGGCAAGAACGAGAATTAGGTGTGGTGTGGTCTGAAGGTAAACCTGCTGGAAAAGATACAGATCAAAAGCAGCCCCAAAGGAGCTAATAGTGAGGGTGTTGAAAACAGCTTAACCCATCTTAATGGATTTACTAGTCACTCCAAACTACCCAAAAGGTAAACTCACCTGTGTGATCAGCAGTTGATCCCTAGCAGGCAAAAAGTTTTGAACTTCACTATCAAGAGAGCTGGGAGTCATTCTCATTTTCTTAGCAGTTTAAACACTATAATTAGTTATTAAAGTCTAAATTTTCCCTCTTGCATAAGGGAAAATACATACAGTGACAGCATCCATAAGCAAAAGAAAAGCTATATGAAGAGGAAAGATGAACATGAAGAGGAGAGAGACCCTGTTAATTTTGCTGGGAGTTCAGCTGTTATAAAACTCTAACGAGTACATACTCATCTCCACATACTGACAAACCAAGCTTCACTAGTTTTGCTGTCTATAAACGCATGTTTGACTCTCAGTGGTCTGAGCTTGAAAGTGGACTAGCTTTGCATTAGAAACCTGAGTAAGAAGGTAATTTCTAGAAGAAATTGCTCAAAACATCAGTGAACAGCATCACAGGTGGTCCAGAAGCGTGAAAGAGGCAGGAAATGGCTAGGAGCAAATTTACTACAGTTTCTGGCATTAAGCTGCTTGAAGTAACATGTAGTCTATTCTGATAAGTAGCTGATGTTGGGTGAAGGGATCGGAAAGATGTTGCTGTGACCATACGTCTTACATTATGCCTGTGCAGAATTTTGATTCACTTTACCTAAAGACTTGGGTCTTCTGGTACTAAAACATGCAGTCTGATTTATCACTCAGCTAAGATAAAAAGCTGAGGCACAACTGTGTAGACTAACAACTGCAAATACTACAGACTTTGTTTTACAGAGAAAATGACATAAAAAAAAAGTCAGATTTGTTCTTTTTTGAATGCATACATTAGGAACTGCTTTTTGACATACTACCTCTTTTTAAGGACAAAAAAATATGGAAAAGTGCATCAGTTTTTAGGCAGTTCAGTAGATAATTACATCAGTAAATCACACAACTACATCTGACATACTGCTTCTGAGCTACTGCAATATAATTAAAAACCTGCTACAGGCCATTTAATATAAAGAACTACCTGTGATTTTATGGTTAAAATGGAAAAGCATATTGATGTATCAGTCAATAAGATAGCAAAACAGAACATGAAACCTTTCTACACTGATTTTCTTTTTTGTTCAGGAAATAGTTACTTTTTTATAATTACTGTTTTAGGGTTTACCCTTTTTACCCTAAACATACTGAAGCGTCCATTGCTTGGGGGGGTAGGGGAGAAATGGCAAATGATATGTGACACTATAAGTGTGTTGTCAGGAAGACTTTTCTAGAGGCACAACCAACCTGAGCTTACTGCAACCATGCACTGGGATAAGAGTCTGCACCCAGACAAATGCCATGAAGCAGTGGTGAACAGTAATTTGTTTCCACGTCCAGTAGCACCTTTAATTGCCAACACAGCTGACACCTAGTGGGGCCCTCATCTTCCAGAGAAGGGAGATAAAGAGCTTGTTTCTTTTATAGAACAATTTTAGTGTTCTAATAATTTTAGTTCATCTTTAGTGCTACTTAGCCCCATGAGATGCACACTCTACAAATCCCTTCCTTCTCCACAGCTCAAGACACTGTTTTCCTTAGCTCATATTGAGTTTTCATGCTAAGGAAACTGTTGGATGATGAGGAAGCTGTTAAATAGTCCAGAGTACACCCATGCAGGATAAAAAAAGGTAAAATTAGCGGGCTGGGTTGTTCAGATGGTGGTTAGTAATAGCCCACCAACATGGCAAAGTATAAAATCCTAAAGTAAAACAGAGACTTGGGAAGTAATGGTAACTTAGGAACATTGAAGACCAGCTCAAGGAGACAAGGAAGTTTAAACTTTTCTCTCCTGATGGATGGCTGCCTTGCAGCAAGATTCTTTGATAAGCATTGTAATGCATTTAGTTGCTTGCTAACTCCAGTTCTCAACTGAGCATTTTAGTTAATAATCATTGGTTTTAAGCAGTATATATTCTGCTTGCATAGTCTCTTCACACATGGATAAAGATGCCTGAATAAAGTAACTCAGACCGAGTTACAGCTATTATATTACCTAAAGCCACCTTTTCATTTAAAAAAGTACTCTAGATCATGCATATCACCATTTAGATACTTTAATCTCTTAGAAAAACTGAATGCACACACAATGCCGAGAAATTTTACCTGATTTATGCTGATTTTCACATAGGCAGGCTCAAAATCTATAATTCTAATGATTTGTGCACAAATAAATGGCTATGATTTAACCATGTAATAGAGGAATTGCCCACATGTAACTGCTTCTTGAAATACACTGTTTTTTCATCCATTTCAGTGCACAAAGCACAGATGAATTAACTTACATTTTCCTGGGGTTAAGAACTCCTAAGTTAACATTTGCTAAGGCTCATCTATCACATTTCATATACTTAACAGCTGTTGCATCATGCCTTTCGCCTCTGAAGTTAAGGCTGTATAGAGGGAACCTAAACTGTGGGCCAGGAAAAGGTACATTTGCAAAGGTATAGGCAGATTTCTATAGCTTTCTCCTAATTCCTGCTTGTAGGCACAGTCCTGGGGCAGGATTACAGTATGCTTCACTTAATCTTTACTCAATTTTCTCAGCCAACTGTGCATCTGTTTTGCTCAAAGTGCAGTAATATGAATCAAACTTAAGCTGTGATCCAAGTTTTAAAACGTAAGTTTGAAGAAAGATTTATGTTTAAATGATTTTCTAAAACATCGATGTTATTAACAATTACTGCTTGACCCTGATTCTACTGCTAAAAGCAAAACTAAGAACAACTAGCTGAAACAGGAGAAAATCTATCCAGGTGATGGATTTTGGTTGGATTCTTTTCCTTTCCTTTTCCAGTATTTGCCTCAGGTACGTCTTGTAATGAGACAAGAGGACCTTATGTATTTCATAGTTACTGGAGGTTGTACTGGAAAAGAAGCACCTAATAGGAAAAAGTAGCTAACTTGCAGTTCCCCAGGAACCAACTTACTTGTTTTTTAAATGCAGTTTTGAGGGCATGTAATGGATTCCTTCTGGGCGCATAAGGAAAAAAATATTTAATGAAACTAAGATTGAATCTGTCACTATTTTAGGGCCTAGCTGTTAACTCTAATGTGCACAATGAACTTCATCTTTCCTCTTCTCCTTCTGTGGTGCTTTGTAGTCAAGTTTTTAGTCTTTCATGGCAAAACAGATATTTGTTGGGGGGCAGTGGGGGGTGTTTTATGCCCCATTATGAGTTCTGGATTAGATGATCTATCTCCTGTCAGTTAATTCCTTTTAACTGTAGGGGTTCCCTGACAAAGACTATTTGAGCCAATATTATATTCTTCTGTGTCACTATTCTCTCCATGTTCTTTATGAGGAAGTTGAGCTGTGTAATAGGCACAGCTTTCTAAGCTGGCTAGAAGCAGTATTTCATAATTATTATTATTATGTCAGCTCAAAGCAATGTTTCCTGCTTGGATTTGCATTGCCATATTATGACTGACATATGGCACATTCAAACAGAGAAATATGGTAGCAGGCAAAACAGCCATCATTGAGATAACAAAATATCAAGAGATTAAAAATTATGTTTGCTTTCTTCTTTGGCTTATGTTGAACTGAAAGACATGAGTTATCTAGCAGACAGCCACGCTTATGCCGTGAAATCCGAAGAACATGGTAGCTCTGAAAAAGAAAGAAACCAGAGAATCCCAATTGCATACAACACAAGGATGAGGGGAAATAATCCCAGTAAATCACTCACCCTTTTTTTGCATGAAATACAATATTTCATCCTGCTTACATTGGAAACACTGCACTCCCTGCTGCCGAATCAGTACCATCTATACATTCTTAGCGTCATAAATATGAAGTAATTGATGCGCGGTTTTTGTGATCCCAAGGAAAGGAGTGCCCGATAAAGGACAAATCATGCTTACCATGGTATCACAGCTTTAAACCCAGCCACGCAGCTCATTCACTCATTCCTCCCTTTCTCCCCCCACTACCAGAGGGATGGGGCAGAGAATCAAAAGAATGCAACTCCCACGGGTTGAGATAAGAACAGTCCAGTAACTAAGGTATAAAACAAACCACTACTGTTGCCACCAATAATAACGATGATAAAGGAAATAACAAGGGAAGAGAATACAACACCTCAGCACCCACCGACGATAACTTGCCTCACTCCACCCAACTGAGCACCGACCGATACCTCACCCCCATCCAGCAGTGAAGCAGCCCTTCTGGGTCACTGCTGCCAGTTTTACATCCTGGGCATACCGTGCTGTGGTGTGGAATACCTCTTTGGATAGTTTGGGTCAGGTGTCCTGTCTCTGCTTCCTCCCGGCTTCCCCTCCTCCCTGGCAGAGCATGAGGCTCACAAAGTCCTTCGTCAGACTAAACATTTGAGCAGTAACTAAAAACATCGGTGTTATCAGCTCTGAAAGTCAAAACCACAGCACTGCACCAGCTACTAAGAAGGAGAAAAATGACTGCTACAGCTGAACCCAGAACACATGGACAAAATATACATCTTTACCACACAGATTATTCTGATAACAGCATTTTGATCAGGCAAAGGTGTTATTTAGACACCTTTGTAAAAGAGCTACATTTGCCTCTCTCTCCTAGATTAGGAGATTATGCAAACCAGGGGTTTACAAAATATTGTTTATAGGGCTAGTTTATGAGTAGGAATTGGAGGCTACACAACTGTGGGGACTGCCCCAGCTTCCGTTGGCACTGCCTCTGCAGATCTCTCAGGCTCCAGGGTTATCGGTAAACCTGGGCATCTCTTCCACCCACTTTTCTCAAACAGCAGGAATTCAACCTAACACTAGAAGCACAAGACCGCTAAAACTGCCTTGCCACACCAGGTACCCCACTGCTGTGTTGGACAACTGAGCTGAAGGAAGATTACTGGGCTGTGTCTACACACCCATACACCTAGGTTCCCTTATTGCTCAAAATAGGGTAGCCACATCTAAACCCTATTCTAGTCTCCGAGTGTTGCAAACTGACTGGCGCTCATGTATTTTCTTGGAGAGCAGCAGCTAGTTCAGGCCAAACTGTGCCAGGGACTGTGTTAGAAAAAGATTTCCATGCATCATCCCATGCTGTGACTAAGCTCTCTATTCTTGTACTGGTAATTTTATTAGTATATGTGTAAGCTAAGGTAACATTTTCAAAACTAATTTAGCAGAATCAAATTTAGAAGCTGGTTTCATCAAAAAGGCAATCAGAGTTACTATGAATTTTCTTAAATGTATACTTGTATTTCTTAGCTACTCAGTGGTTCTGATATCCATACTTCAGTTCCTCAACTTCCACGTTTCCTGAATGTCCCCATGCTTTCTATATTCATATTCAAATTCTGTTGGTTTTTTTGAAGATATTGTTTATTAATATGCCCTCAGCTTATCTTTAATGCAGAACTTCTCTTTCATTTCAATGGCTCATCACAGTATCACAGTATCACAGTATGTTAGAGATTGGAAGGGACCTCAAAAGATCATCTAGTCCAATCCCCCTGCTGGAGCAGGAACACCTAGATAAGGTTACACAGGAACGTGTCCACTTGAATGTCTCCAAAGAAGGAGATTCCACAACCTCCCTGGGCAGCCTGTTCCAGTGTTCCGTCACCCTCACTGAGAAGAAGTTTCTTCTCAGGTTTAAGTGGAACCTCTTGTGTTCCAATTTGTACCCATTTCCCCTTGTCCTTTCATTGTTTGCCACTGAGAAGAGCCTGGCTCCATCCTCGTGACACTCCCCCTTTATATATTTATATCCCAAATACCAGTAATTAAAAATAATTAAAATGCAAAGTAAGGTATATACAAGTATATAAGGAATACTTAATGGGAAGAAGTAGAATAATTCACCTATTCCCACTTATGTGAGGTCTCATAAATGCACAGATGCCTCACACCAGGAAACTATGATTTTACAATAACAGTTAGACAAGATATATTATTTTTGCATGAAGTTGCTTTGATCTACTGTAAACTGGTAACACTTGGTGATCTTTTTATTCCCTCTCAAAAAAAAAAAAAAGGAAAAAAGAAAGAAAAAAGCAGTTAATTAAATCTTTTGTGTTCTTTGTTGAACAATTAAAAATTAAATTAAATTAAAATCAAAAATGCCCTCACATAAGACACAGTGAGGTAACAGTTTACCCTGACAATACAAAATTAATAACAGCTAATCAAAGGCTTTTTTTTGGGCAGGGTGGTAAAATTTGTATGATTAGGCCAAAACCAAAGATCAAAAGAAAAAAAAAAAGAATTCATGAGTAAATCAAAGCCTGCTTCTGCTCTCAGACAGGTCAGAAAGAACACTGCAGAAACAGAAAATTTGTTCTTTCCCCCTAATTCTCACTTCACTGTAGACAGCACATTTATCTGTCTAACTATCTATCTATCATCTATTTCATATACTTTCTCACACAGGAAGTATTGAGCATCAGCTTCATGACTGATTTTCCCAGGAAGCTTTTGTTTGTTTTGTTTAATTCATTTGGTTAGAAATTACTGTCTTAGTATGGGTCTTGCAAGGCAGCATAAAATAAACACATAGTCTCTGTACCAAGGTGTTCACAGTCTAATTTAAGGATAGAGAGTAGAGGATCATGGAGAAGAGAAGGAAAGGTTAATTAAACTGAGATGATAAGGGTAACAAAAGTAAGTTACCTGTGGTGGTGACCAACGAATTCTTGATTGTTTTCAACTACTTCAAATAATACTAATAAAAATATGTATAAAAACATGTGGCATGTTACTTGAAAGGTGTTACTTGAAAGTCTCACATCTGAATTGAATTTCCAACATGGCTCAAGAATATGTTCTTGATTAATCTGAGATGGATGCCCCCTTTTCTTTTTGCATTACATTGTATATTCATGGCTGTCTTACTTCTTCAGTTCCTTTTGGGACTGGTATATCAAATAATAAAATGGGCTTTCAGCACTGAGTGCATTTAATTCTCAAAATGTGAAGTAATATTGTAATAAACCAGTTAATATTCTCATAATGGAAGGTTGGGGCCCAGAAATTATAATAGTTTGTACAGTAAAGAGCCCAATATCCTTTTTTTGAAAGAGGAGATTGCACAAATTTGCAATTTAATGAAGATATCTTGATTAAATCAGTTAGGAACTTTTGGTTATGAACTGCTGCTTGGTTCATTGGAGATATTTACACTGTAACACTATGGTGTGTGCACACATACACAGCATTACTGAGGATACAAAGTCAAGAACTTAATAAATATTAGATGGAAGAATTTAAATTATCTGTGCAAATTCAGTCACATTTAGTATGTACAGAGAACAATGCTGCAAGGCAAAGATTCAGAGATGTATCTCTATAGACCTTTTCTTTGTCTTGGTGTGTCTCCTGCCAAATCAGTCTCTGCTTCACAGCCCTGAGAAGGACACAGGTAGAGTGAAGAGCCTGCTGGGGGTATCTTACGTTTATGTTTTCCTGGGAATTCTGCTTCATTTACAGCATACAATGAAAGATACTCAGTTAATGAGCACTCATTCAACATTTGGTTTTACAGTCAGTTTTCTGCAAGCAGTCCCATGTTTTGTTTTAGCTCACTCCATTCATGTCATTCTCTGAGGACACAAATATTGATTTCCTTGTGTGTTTGTTTTTTTTTCTGTAGCAATTTTCATTATATTATGTGAATTTACACAAAATAATTATTTTCGTATTTTGTGAAATGACAGGTTGGTATTTGTCCTGAGTTCAGCAGTAGCAGTCATTTTCCTCCTTGGTAGCTGGTGCAGTGCTGTGGTTTGACTTTTGGCCTGGGAACAAAGCTGGTAACGATGTTTTGGTCTGGCCAAGGGCTTTGTAAGCCTCATGCTCTGCCAAGGAGGAGGGGAGGCTGGCAGGAAGCAGAGACAGGACACCTGACCCAAACTGGCCAAGAGGTATTCCATACCACGGCATGTCATGCCCACTATATAAACTGAGGGCAGTTACCCGGAAGGGGTAGATCACTGTCCGGTTTGGGCTGAGTATCGGTCGGCTGCTGCTGAGGTGCTGTATTCTCTTCCCTTGTTATTTCCTTTATCATTATTATTATTGGTGGTAGCAGTAGTGATTTAGTTACTAAACTGTTCTTATCTCAACCTGTGGGAGTTGCATTCTTTTTGATTCTCCTCTCCGTCCCTCCGAGATTAGGGGGAGGGCAAGAAGGGGGGAGGGAGTGAGTGAACGAGCTGTCTGGATGGATTTGAACCATGACAGTATTCTTTCCCCATTTTACAAATATCCTAAAGAGGCAAACATGTTAAGATTTTAAAAATATCCCTGAGCTATTTGTGAGCATATTGAAATACTTGTCACTCACTTTCTTGTTAGAAAAGCATTACAGAAAGGCTTAAAACATGGCTAGCACCATAAAGAAACTGTGTGGCACTCTAGGGTTATGGGCCCTTTTCCCTGTGGAGACATTCAGTGGGCTTAGGCATAACCCTTTTTGCTTCTTTCCTACTGTTCTACAACTCTGCAATCCCCACCTACCACTGTGTCAATATGTAAAGAAGATTCTTACAGGTACTTATTTATTCCATTCCACACTTATATGATCACCCTCTTTTCTGTAGTGCACAGGGGGAATGATACATTGGAAAAACAAGGCTGGGTTGTTCTGACCTGCAGCCTTTTTGACAAATATCTATTCTTCCCCATGGCTGAAATACATTGGGACTTATGTATAAGGCTGAGCATTTTGTGTTTCATTTTAAGTGGGTTTTATTTTCTTGTACAAATTATAGCCAGAATTTGCTAGAATGTGTGCCCTGGTGAAATTCGCATTACAGAATGATTTGCTGAAATTAATTTATTCCAAGGGAGTAGAATTTCCACCATGTGAGACATCAATACAAATTTTACTTCTTTCTATGACTTTGATTTACAGGCTTTCAGCTAATTTTTTAAGACATGGTTCTGTAATATTAACTTACATAAATCAACACTAGGGCACAAAAAATATATCTATGCTTAGCAATTATCTGGAATCAGTAGGAACTGAAGGTACTGCTGCCAAAATCAGGCCGTCAAAAATGAATTCTGTGCTCTTTAAATCATCTGAAGCAACAGAATCTCTGAAAGAAAATGTATATTGCAATTCTAAATCTTAAATATTTCAATAAATATAAGGAAAAGTTCAAATATATGCACATGCATCTCCCCCTCTAGGCGTAAATTCCTCTCTTCATTATCGTTCCCTTTGCAATTTGACATATGGTGCTGAAACAAAAAGGCAAACAATTGATGGTTATTAGATAATCACACACCTGGGAGACTTCAAGGCACAGGATGTAACCAGATAGAACCACAGAGGTATGATAATTTTTCAGTTATATGTAATCATGTAATTTCATTAAATTTTACTGCTGTGATAAATAACTTTCAGTGTGAATAGAGCTGCCAGTTAATGTCACAATATTTCACCTACAAGACTTGAAGAGACTAATGCACTGCTATGAAAACCTTAAAAGCTATTATAATTAGAAGTCTGATTCAGTCTAACATTCATAATCTGCTTCTGGCAGTCTCCCTGAAGTTATAGCATTTGCAGTGCACATTCCCAGCAACAACAGAACTAGAGCAGTGGGTATCAAGTGACCAAGATTTATTTATTTACTTTACTGATAAAGAGTAGGAGGAAAAATTGGGGCATTAATTTGCATCCATGTCCAAATTTTACTCTATTTTGCCAGTAACATTAAGGGAAAATTTTTTGTCACTGAATATAAATGTTGAATATCAAATTCTGTCGTAAAATAGATCTTGACGAGAACAGAAGGAAAAATGTTGTGATCCTGTTATATTTAGAATTTTTAGAAATGGGCATACTTTAAGCATTGTATAGTGAATTTTTTTTTTGCTTTTAGTTCATAATAATTTATATTACTATTACTGACACTGAACATAGAGATGAAGTATATAAAGGGTAAGGTGCTACGCAGAGCTTCATAAAGGACAACAGAGGCTACTGAGAAACAGGGAGTGGCTGATATAGGTCAAGCTAAGATAGAAATAATGGTGAGGACACGATAATCTTAGGAATTGAACCCAAGGTTAAAAAAAAAAAAACAACAACAAAAACAAACAGGTAAAACTGAACATTTCAGAACAGAAGAATAGACTTACACATTTTAGATTCTGGACTCTGCCCTCTAGTGAAGGACCGTAAATGAGACTCTGGGGTCACAGAATCATAGAATGGTTTGTGTTGGAGAACATCTTAAGATAACCTAGTTCCAACCCCCCTGTCATGGCCAGGGACGTCTCACATTAGACCACATCGCCTAGTCTGGCCTTGAACGCTGCAGGGATGAAGCATTCACAGCTTCCTCGAACAGCTGGTTCCAGTGCTTCACCACACTCACAGTAAAGAACTTCTTCCTTATGTTTAACCTGAAATTTCTCTGTTTAAGTTTAATCCAGTTACCCCTTGTGCTATCGCTACCGCCCCTGATGAAGAATCTTACCCTAGTTTAATTCTGCAAATAAAGGCCTCGGATGTGAAAATATAAAAAATATCAAATAGGTTCAGATGACTTTTTCTCTGTGGATGACACTAATGGGCTCATTACATATTTTTTCTCTATATTCTCTGAAATTTTCTGTATATTCTGGCACTGACATTTGGAAAAAAATTTCAAAGAAAGATTTGACATCTGGAAAGCATGCTCTACTATACATCAGAATACAAAAAAAGTAGGCCCAAAAGGCATTTAAGAAGTGTCTTTTGTATTGCCTACAGGTACAATAAAAGCTGATATTCATTAAGATGGCAGCAAAAGTGGTTGGAAGCTTAAGCTAGACAATTTTGAGTAGAAATAAAAGGCCTATTTTTCAACAGAATAGTGCTAAATCAGTGAACGTAGGGATACCTGGCCTCTCCATCTTTTGATGTCTACAGTCAGGAAGGAATACATCTACAACATTTCCTATGGCAACAAAGAAATTCTGAATTCACAAAGGAGGTTCTCCAACCTGTGCTTTGCATGAGAGTAGGCAGAGACTATGACTACAGAAGCTGACGCAGACTGTTCTGTGAGCTGACACGCACTGAGAGGCTGTTGAGCTCCAGGAGCAAGAAGAGAGTAGACTTTACAGTTTTCAACTGCTCCTGCACCTACATGGATGCAAATTTATTCCTCAGGGTCTTCTCAATTATGGGGCAGATGTCAGTTTCCCTCCATTTTTTTAACATAATTGTAATAGAAGTGTAAATTACAAAATTAACTATAATTTTATTAGATACACAGGGTTGCAGGGAGGGTAATAATCTCCACATAAAAATTTCAGTAACTTGAGCTATTTTTTCAAGAGAAGCAACTTTGCACACAAGAAACTGGCAAAATTTAAATTTTTGTAGGGGGATGTCTTTACCTTTTTCATACTCGTTTATGTAGAGAACAAAAGACAGACATTTCACACTTTTGAAGACTGCTGGCTTTACTACATTACCAAAGCAATTGTGTTCCAGGAGTGAATTATTTGAAAAGAATTATGTATAAAGAGGAGTTGAAAAAAACAAACAAAAAAAAAAGAAAAGCAAAAAGGAAGCTGAAACCAAAAGACTGTCACTGTGTAAAACAGATTTTAAATTAATTAATGGGGAGAAAAACTGCAAAGAAGGGGTGAAGAGAAGATTAGTGAATTAAGAAAAAAAATGGAAGGGAAAAACCCTGTACTTATGCAACCTATATATAAGATAAAAAGATCACTGCTTATTTTCTCTTTGGTCTTTCCACTGGCATAAACCACTGTCTTCCTTCTTAACACTTAAAAATGAATAGCTTTAATTTTGGTCATAATGTTTACAAGTTTAAGAAATAATTCTCCTGGTGACTTGGTGAGAAATACAGGTTAAACCTACTGGAAGAAAAACCAGAGTGAAGCTTAAACACATTCCACAAATTCAAAGAAATACCAAAATGGAAGCCATGCTACAAACTAACTTCTGCCATATGGGCTCCTATGATGATTCGCTGAAAATGTTATTTATTGCAACTGTTTCTGGAAGGGGTGGTCATGGCAGGACCTTACCTGCCAGGGCCTGTCCCACCACTCAAATGCCTTTGGGGTAGTGGTCCTGCTCTGGCCACCTCAGGCCTGAGTCCCTGTGATTCCCAGGGAGCTGCCACCACCTCGATAGTGGTCTCAAAAAATAGCCTTGAACCTGAGCTGTAAGAAAATGTGCTTTCCCAGATGTTTGCCTCAAACCAAGAGCAAGTACACGGATATTGATCCTTGCGAGAGTTATGTTTCCTTAGAAAGGCATTAACTTATCTCTCTGTGTCATACATTTAGCTTTTGAAAAAGTTAACTGATTTTTCTCCTGGTCAATGACCATGCAATATCCCAGAACTCTCCTAGGAAATTTTGCAAAGTGGTTGGCCATCTGTGGGATACAAATTACAACTCAGAGGATATATCCAATAATCTGTCTTCACTAGGTAAGGAAACTGGGTAGATTTCGCTCGTGACCACATTAGGAAGACAAAACTATTAGACTGAGTCCCTGCTATTCCAAACCAACATACTTATGAAACATATGTATGCCATTTGTTCTTCTGTATACTCTGGGAAATTACTACTTCAAAAGGACAGAAATGCTAGTAATATTTTTACTGTCTCTGCAATTATCTTTATCCAAGTGCAATCCTAGTCTCTTATTTTCCTTTCCCTACAGGAGATTGATCAAAAGTGCTCTTTTATCTACGCTGTCAATCATTTTCTGACATTTTAGCTGTCACCTTATCAGCACCCACTGCTTGGTGGTCCTTGAGAAGCAAGTGCATTGCCAGTGTGCTGTAGATGTTGGCCTGGCTGTAGGAAAGCAAGGGCATAGGAACAAGGACACTGAGAAGTGCATGTGCAGGCTGCAGGGCCAAACTTCGCTGTTAGAACAGTTATCTGCTGCTCCCAGCAATCCTCAGTCCTAAGCCACTACTGACTGTGACTTTGCTGAAGCACATGGAAGAAGAGAATAACCAGCTCCCCAGGGGTCTGCAATGCAAAGACAGACAATCTAAAAGCTTTTAAATTAGAGCTTTATTTTTTGTTTTCTTTGACTTTATTACGACCTAAAAAGGGAATGACTGTTTTACTGATAATAATCTGAAATCTCTGCTTGTAACCCGTGCAAAATTACTGATGTGGGTAAGACAGATGCCTAGTTTAGTAAAAATGCAGAAAATTAAGCTGAGTTCCTCATTTCTTTAATGGGACTGAACATTTCCGTTTCACTGATTTTTGTCCTTCATTCTGTCATTACAACATTGAAAAAAGCCCTTTACTTGTATCACTCAAATGATGTATGGGGTTTGATTAGAATCCAAACCAAAACTGGTACAGCAATATAGTGCTGCTTCAGTGTGGTTGGGACCCAAATGAAAGAGGTAGAAAGAGACCTAGTTTCAATAGATGGTTTGTTTTTTGCATTGTGGGGGTTCCTTGTTGAAAGTAAGCGTAGAGAGGCTCTGGGAGTATGCATGCACAAGAAGGCAAATTTTTATTATTTGTTCTGCACTGCTAGCAAGACAAATTAGTTCATCTGCAGATCCATGAAGTTACCTAATGAAGGGTTTCGGAATTAAGATATAAAGCTTAGTCTTTCACCTTCAGTTCAAGGAATCCAGTTACTAAAGTCGAAAGGAGTTTTGATATAATGAAGTCTGATGGTAAAGCAAATCATTAGAGTCTATTACCTGGGCTTTATTTGAGTACTAATCCAGAGAGAGCATCCAAGAGTTGCAAGCAACCCATATAGATCTTCCTGGGGCTGAAGCAGAAAACAGCCCTTAACAGTTCATGAGGTTAGCCCAGAGACCAGCCCTCAGAATGGACTACCCCAAACAGAGGGAGGCAAAAGTCCAACATGTGAAACAGAGCACATTAATTTATTTAATGAATGAATAGAGCACAGATTCATTTAATGAACCTGACTCAAGGACTATTTGTCTGCAAATTGTGTCTTTCCAGAAAAAGAACTCAAACTACTTGTGTTCAGCCTCATGCAGGCTGACATAATACTACTTTCCCCACAGAAAAACTTGAAATTATAAGGATTTCACACCTTGATTAGTTATTTCATAGAAAAAGATATTCTCTGGTATCATAACACCTGGAATTAGGAGCTGGAAGTAGCCTTCTTAATAAGGAAGAATTCTATTGTTAGTTTAATATCTTCTAAAATATTAATATCTTCTAAAGATATTAATATCTTTAATATCTTCTTTAGACTGCTTTTACGGTCTTGACTAAGGACATACTGCATTTTTTCTGTGTTCTAGTGACTAAAATTCTTCTACTGCTGTTGTCCCTCAGCAGATGCTCTTTTCCTGCTCATCTCTCTCTCTGTAACTGAAAAAAGAACAGAGTTCTTTGCCTCTTCTAAGCAGACATAAAAGTCTTCTTGGGTTTTTATGTTATGTGTTTTATTTTCTGTATGTTGAAAACTGGATGAAAAGTGTCTCTTCTGATGCTAACAGAAACAAGAGAGAGGTGACATTGCTTTTCAATAATTAATCTGTCATCCAGATTTTATATCCATCCAAAGAGAAAGAACAGAGAAAAAACAGATGCACTTGGGAAAACATGCATTTCTGTGTCTGACCCAGCTAGTGGGAATAACAAGGGGATAAGAGAAGATACTCAGAGCAAATTTTGCCTCAGGGAGGTGTACAGACTCCTGCAGGTATCTGAAAGGGAGTTAATAACCTGTAAAAATCAGAATTATGCTCAGGAGGGAGACCATACAATGTACGAACCAATACATATAAGCATCTGAAACGCAGGGTGCCTTTAATCATACAGGTGTTTCCTTGCATTTAAAGGGCAGCTATACCCAGCAGTTTTATATTACTTTACATTGCTATATATATACTTTATATTACTTCCTTGCTGTTGTTTCATTTGGTCATTCTCTTTCCTAACCCCAACAATCTGAACATGGTTCACAGGTTTGCTTGGTGTTGTGTCCCCACTGCTAGTGTCCAGTGCTCTTTAGTCTTCATGATTCATTAGTTTGGGCTGGTTTAAGAGCATACAGGACCAACACTTTTCTTGTTGGAATGAAATATATGACTGGAACTGCAGATGGAAGGATTTCAGGATCCCTTGCCAGTCAGTGTTTCTGCAAAAAGCCAAAGTCCTATAATTAGCAGTAAAATTGCTAGAGCTTGTTGAAAAAATAAGGATATGTTTTAATATTTTCTGACTCATGTGGAAACTTTTCACAATAGCTTTATCATAAGGCTTAGTTCACTTCAGTAACTATAGCTCTTTAGTGAGAAAATATGCCTTTGAGAAATGAAAACTGCCACATATGATTCTGAGGTTAATATTCATGAAGGAAAATCTAGAAACGATTTAAATCTCAAATTTCAGCTGTGTTTTCATCACAAGTTTCACCCAGGAACAGAAAAGACAATTTTCATCAGACTTTTTCCTGCCAAAAACTTCCTTCCTGCTCTGCAAACGGTGACTGTGCTGCCACCTGGAGCCCATGGATGTGTTAGGAAGGAGAAAGAAAGGCTGGGAAGCGAAAGCAGATGCTGCTCCGTAGTCTCAGCACAGACAGCTCTGGAACAACAATAAAAAAACAGTCAGAATCAATGCAGTTTTCTGATCTCATCTGCATGGTGTCCCATGCAACCCACAGTCATGGAATCAGAATATGTTTTCCTGGGGGTAAATTGCATTGTGGATTCAGGGAAAACTAAAGTCTCACTTCTTGTCTGAGCTTGGGAGTGAAAGGAATGTGTGGGTTTTTTCCTAAGTGGAAATGTTTCACAGCAATGCTTTTAAGCAAACATCAGTCATGGATGATAAGTTCAGGCTAGCACATGTGGCTGTCAACAACAAAAGCAACAACTATACAGGATTTACAGCTCTCATCCTGAATGTTACCCTGCTATGAGCACCATAGTTACAGCTGACTTGTGTCACCCTTCATCACAATGGACATGACAGGGTAGCCGGATACCACTTTGCAGCTGGGAGAACAAGAGATGCCTTCTTAAATCAGTGGGAAGCTAATTCTTTCAAAGACACTGACTTGATCAGTAGTCACTGCATGAATATAAGAATTACTTTAAAAGTTTAGAAACTACTCTGAAACAGTACAGTAATCCAATAAAATATCCAGCACTGGCACCTAGCAATAAGTAGTGAAGGCAGAGATTATGAAAAATACCATCTTATGATAAAGTTCATCTTGATCAATTCCTACTAGAAGTAATAGTAATGAAGTGATAAATGGAGGAAATTCCGTGTGATTTGCTGTCATGCTGAAGTAAGAATTGTCCCACTGTCACCTGTTTGTACAGCATTTAACCATTTTAGAGATGGTCCAAATGTTCCAGCCTGATTCTGCAATGATATAGATATAAAAGGGACGCCCAGGCATTCAAAAGTTTCAGGCAGAGCCGATATCTACTCTGCCATGGAGTTTCAACACTGTAATTTTCAGTTTGCTGAGCACCAAATGTGTGTACTGTCAAAGACATCTTTAGAAATTAATGCAGGTTCACAGTGAAACCTTAAAAATACAATATTTTGTTAACCAGCGCCCTAATGGTCATTTTTCAGAGATTATTATGACCTGCTTCATGAACAATGTGCCAAGGTGCTTAATGACCTAAAACAGACTAATTATTCATATTCTAGTTTTGTCAGTATGAAAAAAAGCTTATTTCTTATGAATAAAATAATAAATAGTAATTCTAAGATTCTAGTTAAAATCATGCTTACAGGGGTTTAAATGTAGAAAAGATTGAAAAAAGTTCAAAAAATTTAAGAAGATTTTAAGTGCAGTTGAAAGGTGATTAAGTCAAGACTTTTGCAGCAAATGCTGAGAGTAAGCTCTGAAGGGAAAGACCTTCTTTGTGTAACTTAGAAGCTTTCCCTCAAACACCAGGAGAATTGGCAAGGTATATGTATGGTTTAGTCATTTGCTAATGTACTAGACTGTGGAAGGAAGGAGGTGCTCCGATAATACGTAGATCCCTAGGAGACAGAGCAATTCATTAATCATGTGAATACCAAGCAGTTTCATGCTTTTGCTTTGTTGCTAAGCATAGGTATTACTCTACATGAAGGCTCAAAATACTCCTCACAAGTTTGGCCTCTTTAAAAATTCCATAAAAAGAAACAGGATTCGGAACTATTGAGATAGATTGATCTGATTGCAATAAAGAACAAAGTAGCATCAAGTTTACCCAAAAATCTTTAATATTGCCTTGATACTTAGTAGGAACTTGCAAGCAAGCTCTTGGGCCAAGCCTGAACCATTAAAAGGCATGTGAAAAAAAGGAGGAGGAATATAATCAGGATACATGGGCAAGGTAAAAAATGATTTATGTTCAAGGGTAGACTATAAATGTCAATATTAATGAATGCTTAACTCTTTTTAACACGCTGTGTTCATTCTCTTCCATGTCTGGAACTTTATACTTTTCCGAGTTTGCTCAAATACAAGAACACTAGCTCTGGAGGTCATGACATATTTCCCTTTTTAGAGTAGAATAATCACGACAAAAAATTGCTATTCTGAAACATATTAGACAATCAGAACTTTCCCTTTCTTTCACATGGAAAACCCACCTGTTTCTTTCAGTTGATTCAGATCTGTTTCAATAACTGGTGTCCTCTTATGGGCATAGCTCTGCTCCAGCAATTTGCACATTAAAAGCAGGCACCAATCATTTGGACATCTCTCTTAAAACAGTAAAGATTATATAAATTGATGGTAGAGCTTTTTTATTTTTTTTTTTTCCAGAAAGAGTGATTCTTGTAATCTATAATGATATTTCTTTATACATTTGAATGAAATAGCCTGTCTGAATAAATGTCCTCTTCACACATCTCAAGTTGATTTCAGACACCCCTTTGATGCAGGCAAGCTGCAAAAGCTGAATAATGACAAGAGCAAGCTATGGAAAAAAAAGGTTCTCCATATGGCTTTTGAGTATCACCAAGGATGGAAACTCCACAACCTCTCTGGGCAACCTGTGTCAGTTCTTTGTCACAGTCACAGTAGGAAAGTGTTCCCTGGTATTCAGAGGGAACCTCCTGTGTTTCAGTCTGTACCCACTGCATCTTGTCTTTTCACTGGGCACCACTAAAGAGAACCTGGCTCCGTCTTCTTTGTCCATTCCCTTCAGATATTCACGCACATCAATAAGATGCCCTGAGCTTTCTCTTGTCCAGGGTAAACAGTCTGTCCCATCTCTTTCAGCCTTTCTTCAAAGTGCTTAACAATCTTTTTGGCCCTTTGCTGGACCCTTTCCAGCTGCTTGATGTCCCTTACTAAGGAGGCCAGAACTGGACACACCAATACCACTGAAACATTAAATGGACTCACTACTAAAGAAAGATTTCCTAAAAGTAAAATTATTTTCATTCTTATTGGCTGAAAAGTTTGTTTTTACAGAAACTCTTAACCACTACATGCACTGGTTTTGTAGACAGTAATTCCCAGCATGTCCTGAACATCCTTTGGGCACACAAGCTTCCCTAGAAAGCTCGACTGAAAGGGATTCAGCACTCTGTACATTTTTTTATAGAAATGTAATTTATTAGTATAGCTGCAACTCAGAGAGAATTTGTCTGAAAGTACAAAATGACAGGAGGACTTGTTAGAGGACACTGTATAGTGTTATGCACAACTCTGTTCTTTTAGAAAAAATACCTTCACACATGATTATTTTACCTGGAAGAACTTGGGAGCCAACCGACTGAGTAAAAGAATAAGATTTCCACAGACAATATTTCTGGAATGAACATAGGTCCAAGGGCCACATCGCTTTCCGTGTTGTGAGGGGTGTATGTGCTTACAGAACAGCGGGACTTTTCCACAGTATTTTAAAATATGTCACATGCTGCCTGTAGCAAAAGACTGGAGCACGTCCGTTTGCCAGTGCTTTTAGGCTTCTCAAAGAGCAGTATCTTCTTACACTAGACAATGAGGCAGAGAACTATGAGCAGAGAGGGTGTCTGTGGGCCATGACTGACTGGCATGCACGTAAGGAGTCTAAAGTTAAACTGAAAAAAAACAAAAGAAATGTCACTTTGGACAAGCATTAGCCTGTGGCACTGCATTCTGTAGGAGAGCCCAACAGCTCAAATAAAGAGATACTGAAATGCACACATATACTGTAAACCATAACCTTGAGAAAAAAATATGATTCTGCAGATGTCTGGAACAGTAAATGAAAGCAGAGCATGTTGTCAGGCTTGTCAGCCTTCACGAACCTTCTCCCCCTCCACATCTTCTCATGGCCAACAGCACTAAACCACAAAACCAAAACTGGAAAGCCAAGAGTAGGAAAAGCTCTGGGAATGGCAAGGAATTACATTTTCTTGCTGAATGCAAAAAAGCATTGAAAAATTCCTCTTGCTGCTGAGCTAAACATCTTTCCTCCCATGGTGATGAAGCTGGGTTATCACAAATACCTTCCCAATCACACAGCTTGCCCCTTTTCACAGACCCCATAGGGGAACAGCCCTCAAGAGCTATATGTAGCTGCAACCATCTTCCTTCCTAACAGAAGGACAGAAAAAAAATAAATTTTCTGACAGGATATTTTTAAAGACAGCTTTCAGAAGGAATGAGGCATGGAAACCACTGCTCTCAAAACCAGACTTGAAACATTGGATGTATTTTGAGTTCTGTAGTGGTTTTTTGTAGGTGACTTGTAATTTTTCATCCAGATGCCTATTCCTGGCATCCTATATTGGCACTTTCAGGTAAGCACCATGCATCTGAAAATTTATCAAATTCTAACACATATCAATAGCTCAAATCCACCCTATAATTTGTTACAAATAAGTCAGGCATGGCTTGTTTCAAAGATTTGTCCATGTTTACAGACTCTGATGCAAAGTTTCCCCATTCTTATTAGTTTGCCCATGTGGGCCTTGATATAGGAGCTGAATTCACATGAAACAACCTTACCTACAGGAACAATAGAATGTAGTAGCTTCTACTTGACAAACAGAGATGATAGCAAGCAAGAACCCTTATTTCACCTTCATCATGACCACAAAGAAAACAAAATCTTAACAGCTTTGGTACAGCATGGTTCTACAGATTATTGATCAGCCACAGTTTTTTCATAAAATCATAGAAAATGTAAAAATCACAAAAACAAGTCAGAAAGGAAATATAAACTAAAAAACTCAATAATCACAAATTTAGGATAATTCAGCAAAAATATCAAAGCTATAAATCAACACAGGACTTTGGAAATATTTCTGGAATTTGAGTATCTTATAAGTACTCAAGAATGTTTAAAATATAACTCAAAATTGTATTAGTTATTTCTGAGCAGGCTTGCATCTATAGAAAAGAGGTTTCCTCCCTCTCCAAATCTTGATGCTCCTGTCACTGAATGACCAGTGAATTTTTACAGGTGAGCAAAAAACAGCATTTGGCCAGTGGTTCTGTTCAGGGAACTTTAGAAACTAGCAGTGTGAGATGCACATCTTTAAGCTATCAGAAGGTGGCACCTTCTTAACGCTGCTGCAGCAGTGCTGTGACAGGTTTGTGTCCCCACTCTGCAGAACAGTTTAGGGATGCAGCTGGGTTTTAGCTAGCTTCAGAGAGGGCAGAGAGACGTGGTCTGCTGGAGTTGTAAACAAGGAAGAAAGAAGAGCGTTTGAAAGGTGAAAGAGGTTTCTGGTTATATGACAGACCTACCAGCACGAGGCAGAGACATCA